>NC_136591.1:17751960-17821960 GCF_910589615.1 Taurulus bubalis | reverse complement strand
CTCTTCCATCGCCGTTTTAACGCTTCGCTTCCTTTCCTTCCGTTATCCATCCTCTACCTCTCTCACACTCCACTGTGCGTGTGTCTGGGGCGTGTGTCTGTGTGTGTGTGTGTGTGTGTGTTTAACTTGCTGATACAGCATTACTACACACCAGGTGTAACAGAGTGAGACCATTTTACAGAAGTCAGCCTCTAATGTGCCACACACACACACACACACACACACACACACACACACACACACACACACACACACACACACACACACACAAGGTTCATTAGTCTTAATGGGACACAAATGGTCTGTTTGTGTGTCATTCAGGACAAAGATGAGCTGACAGGAGTCCATTGAGATCTGAATCCTGGTGGAAACATCAATTACATGCAACTACGAGACCAAGCAACAGAATTTGTTCCATTAACATTCGTGACAGTTTCGTGACCAAATTACGTAGTTGCTTTTGTTGCTGCGTTAACTTAACGGAATGTCGTTATTTAAAACCCAACGTGGTGTTTTTCTAAATTCTCACAACGTGGTTTTGTGGCATAAACCCACAGACTGTATAGAGGTCACGATGACACCTCCACTTCTTAGTCTGTGGGCTCAGCCAGCGGTTGTGTTAACTGGACTGTCTTCAAATGAAGTCTAAAGGAACCTGACCGTCTTCAAATGAAGTCCTAAAGGAACCTGAGTGTCTTCAAATGAAGGTCCTGAAGGAACCTGAGTGTCTTCAAATGAAGGTCCTAAAGCACGGGAGCCCAATACGTTGATCGAAGGTAGTGCGGGTAGATCGCGTGTCATTAAAAAAAATAGAAGACAAAAAATGTGACTATTTTTTTTTTCACTCTTTCAAAAACTTTATCGACAAAACGCAGCTACCGGTGGGCAAATTAACAGCCTCGTTCGAAAGAGCTGCACCTCGCCTGGAATCCAGACGAGAGCAGGCGGGAGCAGCAAGGGGCGGAGTCAAAAAACTGCGGTCAAGTCGGACAGTTTTCAGCTGACTTCAAAGTATACACAGGAAGTCACAGGAAAAAATGACTTCCTGTTAGTTCCGAACTTTAGGCTTCTTGTAGTTTACAGATCACGTTTGGATTTATTCAAATGTGTTTATAAATATATATTTATGTAGAAATGTGTGTGTAGCTGCATCCTTTGTTCTTTTTATGTCTGCCTGTGAAATACATTACTAGTGGTTTTATGTGTTGTATAAATAAGATTTTGTATTATCAACCACACAAAATATCTTTTTAGATTAAACATGAGACTAATAGTCAACAATCCAGCCTAAAGTATTACAACTACACATAAAATAAGGAGTTTCTACAACATGTGTTTGCTGTCAGATCTACTGTAAGAGCCAATCAGCTCTCTGATGTGGCGACAGCCAGGCGTTTCCCATCATGCACTGCGCCACGCAGTCAGTGGAGAGCTACTGCGATTCTGCGCAGAACTGGCTCATCTCGAACGAGCCTAATATTGTCAATCACCACGGACGCTGCACCCGCAATGGTTGGCAGCTTGAATGGATTTATTGCCAAGTACAGGGAGGACGATGTTTTCCCCGACTTCCTTAATTACCACTGCATAATACACCAACAAGCATTTTGCGCTAAAATGCTGAACATGAAAGAGATCATGGATGTGGCAACGAAGATCGCCTGTTCTGCTTGATTGAGAGCTCTTCAAAGAAGGCTGCTCCATGCACATCTGGAGAATGCCGACTGTATAATAATATGGGAAGTCATCAGAGTTAAATGTAATGACCAAAAATGTACAGAATTGTATTGTATCATAAGGGTTCATGCAGTTATGCAAGGTACGCCTATATTGTAAATATAAAGTATACTCATCAGATTAAGGTTCCTAAAGGTTCCTGGCTGTCTTCAACTGAAGGTCCTAAAGGAACCCAACTGTATTCAAATGAAGTCCTAAAGGTTCCTGGCTGAAAAGAGCCTTTTATCTTCTTTAAATGTCAAACTATAGAACTATAGTCCCTGTGGCTGATGGCATTTTCTCAGATAATCCCTCCTCCTCCAGGGATTAGCTGAGGTTCTTCATTTCACAAAATGTTTTCAGTCAAGACTGAATGTGATCACAGCGAGTGAGTGGGCGAGTGTGAGCATCCGTGTGTGTGTGTGTGTGTGTGTGTGTGTGTGTGTGTGTGTGTATGCCAGAGAGCTGCTTCACACAGATTTACACGATTGTTTCTATTAGCTGATGAAGCGGAGATCAGCCAGCTCCACACACACACACACACACACAATCTGGCAGAGCAGCCGTGTGGGGAAAGAAACAAGCAACCAAAGGAATTACACGCAGACTGAAGACGTCGTGACGCTTTTCTTCTGCATTCCGTCTCGCTGTCTCTGTTGACGTTCCGTCAGCAGAGACAGGAACGTTTTTTTCAGACTCAATATCACCAATCACGACTTTGTCTGAAACACATATTTATATATATATTACATTTTTGAATACTGTCTCTTCCCTCCAGCCAATTATATGCCAGTATAATCAGCTCATTAGTGCCTCGCTGCTTACACACCGGCTCACTTTGTTCTCTTAGTGTTGTCGCTTTCCAGTGTTCTGATTGGTTGGTTTCATCTGGATGTAGCCTCAGTCCAGCTCATTGTGGCAGCTGTGTTTGCCTGCATAGATTTTGTATCTTTTAAGAGCCATTTTGCCATGTTTGATTCATGTTGGACCTCCCACCACTGGTGGCGTAAGGCCGACTTCATCTGAGTCGGCCCTATATAATCAGGAGTGGCATTAGGGTCAGGTGTTGCTCGTTTTGGGAAGCAAATAGTTTTTGGACCGTTTTACGTGACAGTATTGTAACAGAGTAAGGCAAATGTTTATGGTTTATTTTATGATTTGAATATACGCACCTAAATTCTGCCAATGAGGTTATTATTTATGTTTTGCGAGAATAAACATGATGGACGTTACAACTGGACATTGTCATTAATGAAGCCCGTCAGGAATAATTATCAAGCGAGCAGCCAAGAAGTGCCTTATGCTGTGTTCACACCAAACGCAACACAAATTATTTGCGCGACCAGATTACATGCAAAGTCAATGCACAGACACAACAAGTTGCAAAGGCGCAACATTTTCGCCGGGTTGCGCGACTGACGCGTTTGAGGCGCCACGAATAGTGTGTTTTGACGCAGGGCGAACTGAGCGAAGGACGCGGGGCGAATTTGTGCGAGTTGAAATATCCCAACTCTGGCGACAAAATCGCGTGAGTCATAGTTGCATCAGCCAATCAGCGTTGAGAATCAGTATTGAGAAACTCCGCCCGTCACCACCGCCGTCTTGCCGTTGCTGAATCAATTTCGATTTCGCGTTTGGTGTGAACACCCTCATTTCCGTCGCGCGATTAAACTGAAGCGGTAAACACGTTTGGTGTGAATGCAGCATTAGGGTTGAATAGGCAACGGGGGCACTACAGAATCCTTTCATATTTTTTCCCACCGATCAAACTATTTAGAACGAATAGGATAATGACAGTTGATCGGAGCACGAAGAACGTTGACCTGATCAAAAAACTAATGAAGGTTCCTAAAGGAACCTGGCTGTCTTCAAATGAAGGTCACAAAGGAACCTGATTGTCTTCAAGTGAAGGTTCTGAAGCACGGGTGTCAAACTTAAGGCCCGCCACGTCATTTTATGTGGCCGGCGGCTTGAAAGGCATGAAAGGCATGACCACTATCGCGGTCCCGTTTTCAGTCGGTCGCGGACCCATTTCCAGTGGGTCACGGACCCGTTCGAGGACCCGTTCGAGGACCCGTATTCGGTGCGTCGCGGACCTTTGCATGGGCAAAAAAATTATCTTGTGCTTTTATTTTGATGGGAATTTTTAATGCAGCAGAGTGCCATTTATTCACACTCCTCAATGCAAGCTTTTTTTATGTTAGTGCATGAAAGCACTGTTTAAAAAGACTGAAGGTATACAATTATAATTGTATAACTTCCTTGTGTATAACTTCCTTTGAATAAAATTACCTTGTGTCTTTTTGTTTTTTTAATTGAGTGTAAAAGGGAATATTTCTAACTAGTTTTTTTGTGTTGGCATACTGTGATATTGTGTACTTTCTCAGGTTCAATCTGCACCATCTTTTCATTAAATCAAATTGTAGTGATGTGTCCTTTCGTGTCGAGGCTTCGATGCGCGTGTCGAGTAATCCAGGTAGATTTTGGTGAAGCGCGTGTCGAGGCTTGTGTCGATGACGTATGCGGTGACGTTCGAAGCCTCGCGAGCCGCCCGTACCACGTGACTGATTCAGAAAATGTTCGTGGGTTTGCCGTGCGATTTGAAATATAAGGGTCAGCGAAACTCAATGGATTTCCCCCTTCCTCTCTGTACCCAGCTTCATGTGTGCCTGTGAAAGGGTATTTTATAAAGCAGGCGAAATAGTCTCAAAAAGCCCAGCACTGTGGAAAAGTTCTTATTTTTACTTAAAAAATTGGACACATGGACTAGCGGAGCCGAGGCTCGAAACACCGATCCTCTGACTGAAAGTCGGATATTCTAACCACTGACCCACAGTCACATCACAACCCTCTCCCAATTGGTTTCGAGTTTTGATTTTGACCCCGCCATTATATCATAAAGATAGACACAACATTAATTAAGTTAATAATTGATGTATTGGCGTCACAAACATAATTTATTCAATTTAAAGCTTCACACACCAAAGCCATGGTGTCGTTATGATCACTCTGCTTGTTTTACATGTATTGTCCACTTGGTGGCGCAGTAGAGTAAATGAAGCTCCATGAAGCGTCGGGACATGAGCGAACCAATTGGATGGAAAGCTTCAATGCTTCAGGAAGCTTCATCTCGCCATCACTATCAAATTGAATCACTGCCCCAGACCACATGCATATTCTTATTTGCTCATAATTATTTGTTGGACCAGAGTTATGTCCTTCTCAACTGTGACAAAAAAACTTTGAACAAAGTTAATATAACAACATGCGTTTGATCTTTGTCTTTATTATTTTCTTCTGTTTTAAGTTAGATCTTTAATAGAGTAATGTGGGTTTCATAACCCTAAATTAAATGTTCATGTCAAAGTAACAGATAAATGTACTTACATATTTTTACATTTATATAAATGCATGTACAATATTGTTACACTTGAATAAACAATGATCAAATACAAAGACAGTTATTTAACAATATGTTCGGTAGTAGTTGTGTTACAGTTACAACCGGCCCTTTGAGGGCGACCATGATGCTGATGTGGCCCGGGGTGAACATTAGTTTGACACCCCTGTCCTAAAGGAACCTGACTGTCTTCAAATGAAGGTCAGCGAAGTAAATAGAAAATGTAACTAAAGGCCAGACGTATGAAAAACTAAATATTAGTTTTTACACTAAAAGGAAGGAGCTTCTTGTATTTCATGTCATTTTTGCATTTCTTTCTCAATAACTAACCGGTGACTTCCCGGTGAGTGTGGGCTTCCTTGTTAAATAAAAAGGTATGGCTCGCCTGCCTTCGTCATGGTGAGACGAACGGCTCTGACGACCTCGTCAGGAGGTCGTTCAGCTTTGCGAGGTGGAAACTCTTTAACACACAACGCTGCTGTGGACGTTGTGTTCATTCATCTAAACTGAGTTGTTCCCTTGTTGCTCTCCGGTCTCAGAAAACACAGAAACGTTGCACCGACCGGCCCTAAAGGACACAAGCCACTGTTTTCGCCTCGTGAAACCGAACAGAGATAGGAGGTAGAGCTACAGACTCAGTGACGTGATGTGAGCTGTTCTCTCTCCGTCTATTGATCCGCACATCCTATCAACACCTGTGTGTGTGTGTGTGTGTGTGTGTGTGTGTGTGTGTGTGTGTGTGTGTGTGTGTGTGTGTGTGTGTGTGTGTGTGTGTGCATCCCAGTGGTGGGCCGTCAGGGCCTGCTAAGCCTTCTCTGCTGGCCTAAACAGAATCACAAAGTTATAGCTATTTTCTCATTTTTTCCTTCTCCTCTCCTCTCTCATCACTCGTTTCCCCTGTTTCCTTGTCTCTCCTCTCTCTCTCGTCACTCGTTTCCTCTGTTGTCTCTCTCGTCACTCGTTTCCTCTGTTGTCTCTCTAGTCACTTGTTTCCTGTTTCCTTGTCTCCTCTCTCTCTCTCGTCACTCGTTTCCTTGTTGTCTCTCTCGTCACTCGTTTCTTCTCTTTCCTTGTTGTCTCTCTCGTCACTCGTTTCCTTGTTGTCTCTCTCGTCACTCGTTTCTTCTCTTTCCTTGTTGTCTCTCTCGTCACTCGTTTCCTTGTTGTCCCACTCAACAAGGAAACAGAGGAAATGAATGATGTCTCTCTCGTCACTCGTTTCTTCTCTTTCCTTGTTGTCTCCTCTCTCTCTTGTTTCCTCTGTTTCCTTGTTGTCCCTCTCAACACTCGTTTCCTGTGTCCTTATTGTCTCTCTCTCTCGTCACTTGTTTCCTCTGTTTCCTTGTCTCCTCTCTCTTGTCACTCGTTTCCTCTGTTTCCTTCTTGTCTCTCTCGTCACTCGTTTCCTCTGTTTCCTTCTTGTCTCTCTCGTCACTCGTTTCCTCTGTTTCCTTCTTGTCTCTCTCGTCACTCGTTTCCTCTGTTTCCTTGTTGTCACTCGTTTCCTCTGTTTCCTTGTTGTCTCTCTCGTCACTCTTTAAACAGTGCCTTCAGACGTCCGCTCCGTGGGTTCAATGCCCACTAACCGCTCCACGAAAGGCTGCTTCATGTCGGCAGTAGAATTATATATAATTAGAAAATGAACTGAACAGCAGCTGCTAGTAAAGACAAAAGGTCAGTAACTTGTAATCCGTATCAGTGTTGAAGTAAAACCTGGTAGTCGATCATCGTAATCAAGACCGTTTGATTTCTTCCAGTTTCTTCTCAGTCCTAATATGGTCACTTCCTGTTCACTGGTTGCAAAAAAACAAGATGGCGATGGCCAAATCGCTGAACTGGAGGCTTCAAAATGTCCACAAGCCAACAAGAGACATCACGGCGACTATGTCCGCTTCTTATATTCAGAATGTCCACAAGACGATGAATCCTACAGACTTTTGCTATTTCCTATTTTTCTGTAGCGCCACAAAAATGTTTTTTATAGACATGGAAAGAGGATAAAGAGCTCAAGAGTTTGGTTGATGAGTTACTTATACTTTTGTTTGGAAGCTTAGTGTTCGTTGATTTAATTTAACTTTGTCTGTTTCCAGCAGGAACACTTTATGTCACACACACACACACACACACACACAACCAAAAAGTGTGTGTGGCGGTGAACCTTTGTCTGGACACCTGCTATCAATTATTTAACCAGACACTACCTGCTATCATTGAACAAACACACATATAATTAACTCTCTCTGTGTGTGTGTGTGTGTGTGTGTGTGTGTGTGTGTGTGTGTGTGTGTGTGTGTGTTTTGGCTGATGGGTACTTTACTATCTGGCACACTGGAGAGACAGAAAGTGGGGGGCGAGTTATACATGAAGCCGGACAATGTTATTATTATGATTAATACATTTTCGGTGGGATCGTATCATGATAATATGACACAAGGTAGAACAGAATCTGGTTATTCTGAGAGCGATTAAACTGATTAAACATCGGCCAACGTTTCACCGAACTAAACTTAAAATCTGGCTGAACTTTAGGGAGGAGAAAAGTAAAGAGGATTGGAAAATAAAAGAAACAGACAGAAAGTAGAGCAACAAAAAGATAAACGACTGAACTGGATTCACCTTAATTGAAGCAGGTTGCAGAAACTCAGAGGAGAAAAAGATAAACATGTCATTTGTTCTTCTGTTGTATCTCTGCTGCAGGAAATGACCCAACAACAAACTCTGCTCTCACTTTGGCCCCAAATAATTTAGTCTGGACACCAGTTGGTGTCCTGGGGTGCAAATTTACTGCCAGTTGGTTTTCACACCCCAGAACTCCTCTGTAGCTTTGACAGTTTTTAACGTTTTAAATCAAGAGACAAACTGGTTCTGAAGTGTTCAACGCTGCATTCTCTCTCCTGACCACTAGGGGGTGACTCCTCTGATTGTATAGAAGTCTACGCTTCATGTGTTAACGCTGAATTCTCTCTCCTGACCACCAGGGGGTGACTCCTCTGGTTGTATATAAGTCTATATAAATTACTCTACTTCTCTCTTGATTTATTACCTCAGTAAACATTGTAAACATGAGTTTATGTCTCAATCTCTAGTTTCAAGTCTTCTTCAATACAGCATGATGTTCATTTAGTAAATTATGGTCATTTAGAGTCAAACAGACCATAAAACAGGGGATGCTTTAGGTCGGGGCTACAAACTGATTGACAGCTCTCTACGTCACTCCTCCTCAGTCCATATATGGTCACTTCCTGTTCACTGGTTGCATGAAGTTCTATCTTCTCTTTGTTTGTTTTCAGCTCCTGTCTTTAGTCGTTGTAAATAAACGTTGGCTCACACTTTTAGAAATGAGTAGATTCTCAACATTAAAGGATAATAAATCCCTGGTTGTAAAAAGATTGCTTCAACTTCTGAGTTGACCACGCCTGAGCCGTCTGCAAGTTGACGCATCAGATCAGAGGTGAATGTGGAGGGAAGCAGCTGGAACATGGACATCAGTCCACCCACATAATAGTTTTATTGTGGAGGTAAATGATTTAGCGGCAGCTCCAGATCTCCACTGGAGGAGTTATCTGATCTAACGAGCTGGTCTGAAACCCAACGAACAACACTTGACCTCTGGATTCAGCAACTCAATTCACAGCTAATCTTCTTTTACATCTTTAGTGTCCGGATGCAGCAGCTCGTTGAACACACTTTGTTATTGTGGTAATGTTTGTTCGAACGGACTCTGCATTTTTTCAACTCTTCAGTATATTTTTTTTATATGTTAAGATTTGTAAACATTTTATCTTTATACCCACGTTGGACTTCTCTGCATACCTTCTTTTTTAACCACAAAGACGAAGACAGTTTTACAATAAAAGCATTGAAATAATTCACCAATGAAAACTTTAAATCAGAGAGATGAGTGACTGTGTTTGTCTTGCAACTTTAACCCATTCACTGTTTGTTTTTATTTCATGAAAGTTAATTGAAACATTTTGGTCACCTAAAAATGTATTGTTGCGAAAAACCAAGATGGCGACAGCCAAAAAAACAAGATGGTGACAGCCAAAAGAACAGGGCTGCGGTCGAATAGTCCTTTTTGGTGAGGAACCTTCTTAACTGAGTGAAATGACCCGGAAGTACCCAAGTGGCCGCCATGATAAGTGCCGGTCGAATTCTCTAAACGCAAAGGAAAGGAGCTTCAATGCTTCCTAATTTAGCTCCTTTAGCATAGGAACCACTGGACCTGCCTTTACGAAAGGAAAGGAGATAATGGCGACCCACAATTCCTTGCGGCAGCAACATTTAAAGTGACGTATCATTCGGCCGTTCACGAGACCAAACAATCATGACCGAGAAACGCAGATCACGTAAATAACCATTGCTATAACTTGGAAATACTTTCAATAATCTGTTAAACCTGCTGGCAAACTATGAATGTTACGTTGTTGAAAACTGCTGTAAAATGATCAAACTGACGTATTTGATATTCTCTCTCTGGTGTTGAACTGCAGCTCCAGCCCTCATTCTTTTATTTTACTTCAGTTACAGAAGCTTTAATGAAAGAGTTCAACTGGACTCTTTCATTACTTTATGAGCTCTTATGAGCTCTTCAGTCTGAGTCATGTTTCTGATTATCATCTTTTTAATCAACTATTTTGTCACATTACAATAAAACATATCAAGTCAACACAAGTTGTGTGGTGTTTCATAAACTGTTGTCTGCATATTTTTATGATGAGATTATAATCTGCATATAAACCATAACAACAAAAAGGAATATGAGACAAACATATATGACACACATCGTTAGTGGGATTACGTATTTAATTCAGCATGTTTGAAACTGAACAAAGACAGTTTAGTAGCCTTGTGTCGGATTCTCTAAACACCGCGGTTGTCTTTTCCTAACTCCTCATGAATTCTCCTTCCCATCTTTCCTTAACCCAGTGACGTTTTCCACAGAGGTTAAGGAAAAGTGGTTAGGGTTAGACGTTAGGAGGTCATTTTTTTACTATTCGCAGCCCAAGATGGCGACAGACAAAGACCAAGATGCAACAGACAAAAAACCAAGATGGCGACAGCCACAAAAACAAGATGGCAACAGCCAAAAAACAAGATGGCAACAGCCAAAAAACAAGATGGCGACAGCCAAAAATCAAGATGGCGACAGCCAAAAATCAAGATGGCGACAGCCAAAAGACCAAGATGGCAACAGCCAAAAAACCAAGATGGCGACAGCCAAAAAACCAAGATGGCGACAGTCAAAAACCAAGGAGGCTACAGCCAAAAGACCAAGATGGCGACAGACAAAAAAACAAGATGGCGACAGACAAAAAATACAAGATGGCGACAGACAAAAAAACAAAATGGCGATTGCCAAAAAACCAAGATGACAACAGCCATAAATGTATTTATTAAAACTTGCAATGTCTTTCCTAAAAAGGTCACGTTGCTGAACCCCCTGAGCAACCGGAGCTTAACGTCTCCCAGGTGATTGAATCTCATCAGAGATTTCCGCTCGCACTCAGAAACCAATTAACGGAAACTCATTAGCCAACTGGGTTGAGAGCGTTCACCAGCTGATACCGAGCTGCCGCTCCTCCGACTCCAGCCGGTCTACAATCTAAAAAACAGGGCGCAGAGGAAAGCGCTCCATCCATCAGCGACCTGGTTCCACCTCTCTGATGGAGTTATCGAGTGCTGCCACGCAGACGGGTCAGATGAACCCAGCGCTTCCTCCAGGTCCGGATTGGTTGACTTTATCGTCTTCTGAACGAGGCTCATTTTCTAAAGCTCACTTCCTGGAGAGAGCGAGAGGAGAAGCCGCATCAGAACCACAGTGGGACCTTTTTACTTCTATCTTTATCATCGTCTTTAGCACTCAGGTTTAGTTTCACATCGACTTGTTTAACCGCGAAGACGAAGACGTGGCAGTTTCACAATGAAAGCCTCGATGACAACTTCACCAATGACAACTTTAATCTGAAGGATGAGTTGGTGATTTCGTCTTGCAGCTTTCAGTGTGTTTTTACTTCATGAAAGTTATTCTTAATATTTTGGTCACCTAAAAATGGCTTTTGGTTGGAAAAAACAAGATGGCTACGGCCATAAAACCAAGATGGCTACGGCCACAAAAACAAGACGACTATGGCCACACATCCAAGATGGCTACGGGCACAAAGCCAAGATGGCTACGGCCACAAAACCAAGATGGCTACGGCCATAAAACCAAGATGGCTACGGCCATAAAACCAAGATGGCGATAGCATTTTTTCAATTTTTTGGGGGACTTTTTCCTGATCCGATGTGAGGTTCCGGGACAGGGATGTTGTATGTGTACAGATTGTAAAGCCCTCTGAGGCAAATTTGTAATTTGAGAATTTGGGCTATACAAAATAAACTGAATTGAAGAGAATTTTTCGAGCCTGGAGCGGTCACTTCGGTTCATTGGTTGCAAAAAAAATCAACTTGCCAACGGCTGTATTCCAAGACGGCGACATAGAAATCGACAAAATCAAGGCTTCAAAACATCAGTCTAGGGCTGCAACAACGAATCGATTCAAAATCGATTATCAAATGTGTTAGCAACAAATTTCATTATCAATTCATTGTGTCGCGCAATTATTACGCCAGTCAAGTCGTGGAGGAAAGAAAAAAAAAGAACTGGCCCAGCGTCGGAAATACACTAGGGCGAAGGGCAAAACTGCCCCTAAGAAATATAAGTTTGACCCTGATATCACTAGGAGACGGGCAAAAAATGCCCCCAAAATTTTCTCTAATAATTATGATAATTTAATGAACTCGTCAAAAACATCGTAGCCTATAAGAGCCGGTCCAGTTGCCATAGAATGTTTTAGATTTTCGCCTTGACTGATTCACCCTGGGAGCGTTTCAAAGACGCTCTGCTTTTCACGCCACATATTTTTCAACTCTTTCTGTCCGCTGGTGTGAGTGGCTCAGCGCTCACACACGTGTCTGCACATACCGATACCGATACCGAGAGCAGTGAAGAGTTGTAAACGTGTGACCATAGAGACAGAAATGACATGCCCCCCACCCCTCCTAATATAATGGTAGGGGAAACACTGTGAGCCTGAATAAGTATATTTATTATTTTGAACAAAGGTTAAATGTTATTTCACAAGTTTCAAAAATGCCCCTGGATTTCAGTCAGTGGGGGCAAAAATTGCCCCCTAAAAAATATGTACATTTCCTAATCTGATCTGGCCTGCCAGCCTGTCTGAGATTGGAGTGAGACACTGAGAAAAGCTGAGGTCGTGATCTTCGCAAAAATAAAAACATCTTTGATGTGACGTGTGAAGTCTTGGCCAATCAGCGTTAAGATGTCTCCAGCGTCTTCATTTCCCTCAAACTTGTTTTTAAATGGAAGCTAGTCAAATTGCTATCACGTTAGCTAACGTGTTTGGGTTGTGTATTGTCGTTAAAGTTACTTTATGTTCCGTTACAGTTCAGTCTTGCTTGGAAAAAAACGTAACGTCATGAAACATGCCGTAACCCCCCGGTCTGGTTCAGTTCACGCTGTCACTCGTTAACGTTAAACCGGCACACCGGCGGAACTGGCTACAGGTTTTTTATTTTTTTTACTCAAAGTAGAATGAATAAAATCACGTAGTTGGGCTTAGCCAACAACGTGATTTTGTGGTCGTAAGAGACCCAGAATGAAATAGTTTAAGGAAGAGGACGCTCTATATGTAGCGCAGCTTGATGCAGAGCTGAGATGAAGTGGAGCTGAAGCCGGAAGGTCCAAACAGACGTGAGAGAAGCAGTGCAGCTTCCCACTGTCCCAGCATTTCATACATATTGATAAAGCAGGGCATGCTAAATGCAGCCTCTGCTCCAAGGAGATCAATTACAGTAAAAAGAGCTCACATTTGGCAGATGTAAAGCATACATGTGTATGTTTTTAGTGTTAGTCCATTTTTATTTTATTTTTTTAATTAACAGCAAGAACAAGAAAATAAAGTTTGTATTCTTGCAGCGCCGACTCTCCCCGAGCAGCTCCATTATTAATCAGGAGCCAATAACCCAATCAACATTCAGCTCAAACTAATTGATGAGACCATATACTGAATAAAGCATAAATATTTACACCCAGTAACAGTAATACAATCTGTGATACGGTGGAAATGTCCAGGTTGACACTTGCTTTGATTTGTTATTGAGGGAAGTTTTTAAATGACAAAAAAAACACACAATATACCTCATAACACAAAGCGTTACGCTAATAATCAGACTAAATAGCTAAATAATTGGATATTTCCTGCTCTTCCCAAACACAATTATCAGTGTCTGCAGATGTAAACAAAAAAAATTATAATAAAAGACTGCAGTCGTGGAGCCCTTTGCCTCGTGTGAAACCCTCTTTCTTTACTTAAGAGAACATCCTCTTCAAGCTTTGTGACTTTGAGGCTCAAACCTTTCACTCTCTGACAGAAGCTGAGCCTGAATGTCCTGAAGTAAAATGAGGAGCTTTGACATCCAGAGCAGAGCCACAATATTACAGCTGCAGCGCCACCTGGTGGCCAGATTACACAAGTGTTCCCACTCTGACGCTGGGATTAAATCTAAACATGGGACAGAATGATCGTGCTCATCAAGCGACATGTTTTACTGTATCAAGAGAAACAATTATAATGCACTGATATAATATATACAATATATGTATAAATTATATATATATATATATATATAAATAAATATATACTGATATTATCAATATTACACACCTGACCTTTGCGTATGCAACCATTGTCTTTATTACTTACGGGTTTTATTGTTTTTATAATTTTAGTTTCCTGTTAGTATAATTTTGTATTTTTACTTATTCTATTTTAGTTGAATACTTTATTTATTTACCTGATTCTTGTGTTGTATTTTGCAATGATGTCAGTATTATTTATTTACACTTAATAATCGTTATTCTATGGTTCATATATGTTTAGATTTGCATTCTATTGTGTTTTTGTCCTTCAGTTGTAATCTTGAATGAAACTCCGGCACAAGGATTTCCTTCAGAACTAAGAAACTTCTATAATATTTTATCTTATGCTCAGATCGACATGAGGACATTTGTCAGCACTTGATTTACGTCTCTTTTAGCTCGTGTGGAGTTCAGAAGCCGAGCGACTGGGCATCAGAGCGAGTCGGTGCCATGCAACCTGTTGAAGCTCCTGAACGCCACACGAGCTAAAGGAGATGTAAATCAAGCAGGCCTTGTGTGTCGACCTGGCAATGAAGACGACAGTGAAGACATAACGGACACAGAGACAGAGACACAGAAACAGACAGACACACACACATACACACACAGACAGACACACACAGACACACACACACGGTGGTCTTTACCACTAAACAACTAACCACGTGCGGTCTCTCACCTGAGGCTGAAGCAAAGCATCCTGGGATGTGAGGCGACCAGATGGTGCTGTAGATGACCCCTTCATGACCCCTGAGTGTGGTCAGCGATTGGCTGACAGCCGGGTCCCACTGGAGGAGCGGAAGGCACCGAAGTTAAAAACTCGGTGTCGTCAGAGGAGAGGAGGAAGAAAAAAAAACGAACCAGAACTCACCACTTTGGCGGTTTGATCCCACGAACCAGAGACGATGAGGTTCTCTCCTCTGGTTTGACTCCAATCTACAGAGTACACCTTCTCACACACACACACACACACACACACACACACACACACACACACACACACACACACACACACACACACACACAGTCACATACAGGCCCCTCCCCCTCCCTCTCGTTCCTACCCCGTGAGCAGGCTAATTGGATAATATATATTAAATATATGTTGATGCTGATGGAGTAACATTTTGAATGCAATGCTTTAACTTGTAACATAGTATTTCTACACTGTGGTACTGAAGTATTCCTTCCACCTTATAGTAGCTAAAGTACACTGAAAGTACACATGTAACGTAAATAATGACCACATGACCACTGGGACACATTAAAAACTCACACAGACGACCGTGAGGGATTCATCACAGAGAAAAGACCACCACTTTCAGACTGTAAACGTTAAAACAACCGGATAATCAGACTAAATAGTTAATAATTGGATATTTCCTGCTCTTCCTCAACACAATTATCCGTGTCTGCAGATGTAAACAAAAATATGTCTCACCTCCTGCGTGTGTTCCTTGGTCACTCTCAGCGGAGCGTCCTGATTGGCCGTGTCCCACAGCTGCAGGCTGCCGTCCCCGCCCCCAGCGACCAGGACGTGCTCGTTGGCTTCGCTCCACGCCACGTCGAACAGACCGTCACCCCACTCCCATCTGACACACACACACACGTGTCATCATATTGACACATTAATCATTGCAGATGATCACTTTTCACGCGTCTGAAAGAAATTCTTTATTACTAAGCAAAACAATAAAATCAGGAATATATATCTACATATACATATACAAATAAATAAATAAATAATAATAATAATAATAATAATAAGATAAGATTATCCTTTATTAGTCCCGCAGTGGGGAAATTGCAGGACTACAGCAGCAGTGCACACAAGAGACACATAGTAAATAAAAAATTAATATAAATAAACAGTAATAAAAACAGTAAAGAAGAATACGATAGCAATATTAAATATACAGACAGAATAAAATAAAAGTATATAAAAAGTATTTAAATAAATACCGGATCCAGCATTTTACGCCTTATCGGAGGAATTTCTGGTCTCAACGCAACTCTTTATGAAAAAAACCTGAAACTACAATCGACATTCAAACTCTCGAGGTCCGAGAGAAATGAACCCAAGACGAGCGCTTCACCTGCGGACCACAGCGACCCCGCTCTCCGTCTCATCCAGGACCAGCAGGGAGCCGCAGCCTACACACAAACAATAAGGGTTATGAATATTGACACACTTAAGTCGAGCATTATTGTGTTGTTTCGAGACACCGACGTGTTCTGATGTTGAATCTTCCAACGACTGATTAATGCAGATCACACCGTTCTAATTGCATAAAAAAGTAACTTTATGCACGTGGCGATGTGTTCTTTCGACTATAACATCTCAAGATATCGCCTCCATTACTGTATTGTCACATAGTGAACCATAACTCCTGCATCACAACACAAAGAGCTTGAGATACTTGAGCGTGACGATGTTTTCTGATCCCATAAGTCACATCCAACGTGCAGCCTGTCCTCTGTGTTCGTGTCTTAGTTCAGATGATTTCCCACACGTGTAGCAGTGCACCGCACTAACCAGCGATGCCGTAGTACTGGGAGGCGGCGCAGGCCACCCTATTGGGGAGGAACGGGGACACCTCCACCGCATAGCCGTGACGGGCCGGGCAGCGGAACACCTTCTCCATCGGCTGCTGCTGCCTGCAGCCCGGCTGATCTATCTGGAGTCAAAGCCAACGGAAGGAGGAGAGGACGCTGAGGCCACAAGAAGTGATGTCATGAAGGTTTGATTTCTGCAGCTGTTACAGTCAAACTGTCCACTCAGACGTCCTGCAGGATGGACTGAAACACAACCGTTACTCAGTTCAAACAGGGATTTGTCTTTTTTAATGAAACTATTTCAATAATAATTTAAATAAACTACTAGTTGTGCTTCTTTCCATCAGAAAATGCGTAAAACAATAACTGTTTTATATCTGTAGGTTTTCACATTTCAGTGACCGAATGAGTAGACTGAAACTGAATTTATGATTCAGATTATTGACACAAAAACATAAATCAACAAATACATTAGAATGTATTTTTGTGGCAGGTAATATAAATGTAATTCTAAATCAAATGAGCTTCATCTTTACCAGCTGCAACAATAAAGTGATGAACACATTAATACATCAATAATTATAATGCAGTTGGATAATATATATTATTCTTAAATGTAACATTCTGCATAATGAGTACTTTTACTTTTAGTACTTTAAATATATGTTGATGCTGATGGAGTAACATTTTGAATGCAATACTTTAACTTGTAACAGAGTATTTCTACACTGTGGTACTGAAGTACTTCTTCCACCTTATAGTAGCTAAAGTACACTGAAAGTACACGTGTAATGTAAATAATGACCACATGACCACTGGGACACATAAAAAACTCACACAGACGACCGTGAAGGACTCGTCACAGAGGAAAGACGACCACTTTCAGACTGTAAACGTTAAAACAACCGGATAACGCTTCATGCATCCTGAGGAGAAGACGTCCTGGCTCTTCGCGGATCATCCACTTCCGTGCTTTGATCAGCTGACCCAACAACCACGCGACACGGACAAAAATAGAATAAATTATTTAATACAATATTTTTTTAAACATCATTATGTCACTTTATTTTCAATTTGTCTTAATATAAAACACAAACAAGACTTTAAAAAAAATCATATTTGTTTTTGTACGTTTAAAAAAAAAAAACGAAACTCGTCACACTTTGGGTTTGATCCGCTGACCCAACAACACGATGAATATTGTTTTAAACATCATTAAGACACTTTTTTTTATTCTTAATCTAAAACACAACCAAAAAGGTTTGGATATTTCTATATTCTTTTATTTGTGTGTTTTGGTTTTTCTTTTACACCGGAATCTCGTCACCCTTTGGAGGCGTGGTTTGTTCCGTCCATCCTTGCTATTGGTTGAGCGCGAAAATTTAAACGTAGGCGAGAAAACTAACTGGCCGCCGACGCCAGTTGTTGTCTCGCGAAACCGATTCTTAAAAAAAACACTTAGACCATCGATCAGATCGATTGTTCGGCCACAGCAGCAATAAGGAGCTAACCGCTACTTCTTCATCCACTCATGTGGAATGGATACCGCCAGTTATTTACAGTAAGAGAACCCAACTTTAACGGTCCCCGTGGGCGCGTTATGAGTACTGGTTATGTGTACTGGTTATGTGTACTGGTTAGCGTCATGTGTACTGGGTATGTGTACTGGTTAGCGTCATGTGTATTGGTTTATCTGTACTGGTTTTCTGTGTTCTTCCAGGCGCTTTGAGAGCAGTCTGGGCTTGTACACAGGAGACGACCCTCTGGAGCACTGGGACAAGTGAGTTTTGTGTGTGTGTGTGTGTGTGTGTGTGTGTGTGTGTGTGTGTGTGTGTGTGTTGTGTGTATGCAGGGTTCACCTGGACCGGTGTCCAGTTAATATATTATATTTATAGTTTAGAGAAGAGAAGCATTAACGCCTGTGGGCAGTTTAGCGTTCACTTAACCTGAGCTGCATGTCTTTGGACTGTCGGAGGAACCGGAGAACGTGCAAACTCCACCCAGAAGCATCGGGGATGGGCCCTCTGACCCCTTACTCTGTCCCCAGGTTTGTGGAGTACCTGGAGCAGCGTGTACCTGCGGGCAGCGCCGGCATGTCGCTGGTCTTCGACAGTCTGGTCCAGCGGTTCCTGAACGTGGAGCGATACGCCAACGACGTCCGATACGTGAACTACTGCATTCGATGTGTGAGTCCCAGCGGAACGTTCCACGCCGCAATGTTTGTTCTCCGGAGCGAAGCCTGACGTTCTGTCTCTCCACGCAGGCGGGTTACTACTCCGACCCCGCCACCCTGCTCAGCCACGTGCACGGCCAAGGCGTCGGCTCCACCAGCGCCGCCCTCTACGTGGCCTGGGCCCGGCAGCTGGAGCAGACTGGGATGCACCAGCAGGCCGAGGCTGTGTACCAGAGCGCCTTGGGGAACCGGGCCCAGCCGGTCGACGCCGTCCTCAGTGAACACCGGTTAGGAGCGCTTAGACTTCTTTAGGCTCCTGGAGAGTAACGAGGGGTTCACTATTGAAACGCACTTACACACACGCATACATATATACTTCTGTGTCATATACACATACATATGAAATGCTTAGATGCATACAAGTGAAACATTTATACGTATCTATCTGAAACAGTCATGCATGCACATATGAAAATGCAGTGTATATATATATTTTGTTGAACACTTATACATTCATGACTGAATCTCTTGCATATGATTACAAAGATATAGAAAGTGTAGATGCAAGTGTTTCACATATATATGTATACATGTTTCAAATGTGTATGTATACGTTTTTCAGTAATATGTATGTATGCTCTTACATGAGGATGTGCAAGCATCTCATATGTATTCATGCAAGTCATTTCAGTAGTGACCTGAGAGTGCTTCAATAGTGAATGTACGAGCGTTTCAGTAGTATGTATGACAGTGGGTAAGAGCGGGCTAAGATTGGCGCTTTGTCGCTGTTCAAAACATGCACTCTTTGCTTCCGCCTTCCGGTTTAACCGAAGTACCTTCCGTATACTAGTGAGATGTCATTCATACATACTACTGAAACGCTCTTACATTCACTATTGAAGCACTCTCACGGTCACTACTGAAATGACTTGCATGAATACATGTGAGACGCTTGCACATGTATCTACACTTTTTATATCTTTGTAATCGTATGCAAGAGCTTCAATCATGACTGTGTTCAACAATTATATATATATATATATATATATATATATATATATATATATATATATATATATATATATATATATATATATATATATATACACACACACACTCTGCATTTTCATATGTGCATGCATGACTGTTTCAGATAGATGCGTATAAATGTTTCACTTGTATGCATGTAAGCATTTCATGTGTGTAAGTGTTTCAATAGTGAATGTACGAGTGTTTCATTAGTGTGTGTGTCTCAATAGTTATGGCCCAAACGGCCCCTCTATATTATTTCTTGTGTGTGGTTTCCTGTTCTCGTCACCATGTGTGATTTAGAGATTTAAACATTCTCTAACGAGCTCAATGAGAACTGTAATGTGCTTTAAAACCAACTCCTCTGCTCTGCAGGCAGTTTCAGTTGAGAACGAGAAGCCAGACAACCGCGTCACGTAAGAGTCTGTCCTCTGGTTCATATATTTCCTATTTATACGTTTGTGTGTCTAACGGTGTGGTTGTGTGTCAACAGGGAGCAGCGCCCCGCTGCAGGACTCCCTATTGACCAACCAGCTGTGCGGTGCTGCTCAGGTGAGTCTCTGCTCAGGGGAGTCTCTGCTCAGGTGAAGCTGCTGCTGATCTTCTGTCTTCTGTTCAGGACTCTGTGGACGGACTACCCAAACCAGCTGCTCACAAGACCGACGTCATGTGAGTTGCGGTAGACCTGAGAATGAAACCTGTCTGTCTAACTTTCAGCAGATTGTTTTTTCTGATTTGATTCATTGTCATTATTTCTCTCTCTCTCTCTCTCTCTCTCTCTCTCTCTCTCTCTCTCTCTCTCTCTCTTTTATTTGTGGTCACATGACTGTTGGTCTCAGATGAATAAATCATGACGTCATAGTTTCACTGAGGAACTCTGAGTTTAATGTTTTAACACAATCTGGTTAAAGCTAACAGCTTATTTGTGGAGAGCTTTTAAATGAGACTGGTGGAATAAAATGTTTTTATGAAATATCACAATTTGAAGCTTCTCTTGGGCTGTTTTCGTCATACACGATGTGTTCAAGGACCGTCGGAGAGATAAAAGCCTGACGATAATTACAGCTTCTGGCTGTCATAAACCGTGTAGTTTTGTCAATTTGTTTCAAGAGAGAGAGAAAACATGCTTTTCCATCCTGCTTGTGGGTTTTGGAGTTCAGAGGGTTAAAACAAAGAAATTGTGTTTTTCTATCGCACTTGAGCTCCAAAACAACGTTGGATTACAGAATGAAACAAAAAGAATGAGGTGAACAGCCGAAATCATGCCGCCGTGCTGCTGTCAAGGCTCCACTAGCAGGAGAACTACCGCACCGCATCATTTCCAGGGTTCTTACGGTCATGAAAAACCTGGAAAAGTCATGGAATTTTAAAATGGTTATTTCCCGGCCTGGAAAAGTCTTTGAAGAAAATTAAATCTCCAAAGTTTTGGAAAAGTCATTGAAATGTTTTATGTTCATGTCTTTTTAAATACTACATTTTCTCACTTTTTCATGTATACACCAAGATTCCACAAAATGTTTGGTCATGGAAATGTGGTTTTTAATGTCAAAATGTGTAGGAACCCTGCCTAACAATTAAAGTGATCGGATGTATTTTCTCCTCCTCAGCTTCTCTCGCTCTGAGACGTCGGGGATGATTCGCGCCCGGCCGGCGCCCAGCGTTCCCACCGTGTCGGCCTACATGACGGAGGAACTCGTTTTTGAGGGATCCGAGCTTTGCTTTGAGGAAGTCCGAGCAGAGAAATACTTCAAAAAGCTGCGGGAGAAGCAGGCGATGGAGGTCAGAGAGATGGGTGAGCTGAGCACGGAGGAAGTGAGCTGCTAGTGGGAAAGAAAGACGCCGGCTTTGGTGTAATTTAGGATTCAAAACTAATTCCAAATACGGCAAAAAATACATATTTTCAAGTCCGACTGTATTTGCAGGACTCTCATGATGCGTTTATTCTTCCGTTTTGCTTTCAGCAGAGAAGATGCTGAGCAAGATGGAGGAGGGCTTCCTGGCCCAGAAGAGCTGCAGGGAGAAGCTGCACCACGACCTGCAGGTGTGTGGAGGTTCAACAGATTGCTCACATGGTCAAAGGTCACGATTGTGACTTTAACACGTCATCCTGCACTCGTGCTGCGGTCATATCCTATCAGAGTTATCGTAATTATGGGTTTCTGACGTCTGAACCATGTCCAAATTCATAAATGACGATGGGGAAATTGTGATATCTGTCTTAAAGGGACAGTACCGATGTTTAGAGTCGGTTTGTGAGCGTCTTCTCATAGTCAGTTTTACTGCAGTAGATGGAGAAATGTTCTGCTGTGGACATATTTAATATCAGTTTAAGTGAACGCTATATTTAAAATATGTTCACCTCTTTACCTTTCTGACAAGGAACTGAAGTTATTGTCTATGATTTCTGCAAACAAACCACACTCCATTCACAAAAACAGTGATTTAAGCTCTCAGGACACAGGAGCTGCTGCTCTCTGCTGAACCCATCTGGTAGTGTGTTTGTGTTGTTGTGTGACTTTAGTGTTTTAAAGTGTCAGTTTAGATTCACTAAAGTCTCTCAATAAACAGCAGCTCCTTAGTTCTGAGAGGTTACATCCCTGTTTTTGTCAAAGGACTCTGGTGCCGTGGAGTATCCTCATACTCTAAACAAAAAAACATCCCATTTTAATAATACATAAGCACCAACCTTTTGCTTCCTTTGCTGCAGGCACTTCGAGTACAAACCGCCACCAGTGTTAACCCCGATCTTACCCAGCAGCCCTTTGTGCGTCCTGACCCAACGAGCAGCGGGTGCTCTCTGGGTGTGAGATCCCACAGCGAGGCAGCCTTCGTCCCAGAGGCCTCTGCCGTTGCCGAGCGGCCTCTACAGCAGCTCGAGTTCAGAGCCGCTAGCACCCCGAGCTTGGAGGTTTCCCATCATGCCCCTCACCCGGTTGACAGGAGCGTTCATTCGCAGTCGTCGCCGTCCGCTGACCAGACCTGGATGGTCGAGTACCGGTCCGCCCAGCGGCTCAGCGGCTTCGTTCTCCACGGGAACGCCGGTGTTCACTGTTGGGACGATCGGGTTCAGCCGAGCAGCGCCGAGGACCACCGGCTACCGGAGGTCAGCGCCGCACGCCGGTGAGTAGCTGCTCCTCCTGCTCACTGGAGTTTCAACGCGTCTGAGGAGCAGAACCAAGCTTGTAGTATTTTGTGTTCTTCTATAAACTGGACCGGTGAATGCTGGTTTCCTGCACCAACAGAAAGTCAGTTGTTGTAGCAGAGTTCCTACAAAGTCCTGAAATTTGGTTTGGAAATATGTGAGAACTCAAATATACTACTTGAAAAATGCTTAATTTCAACATAAGCTGTTTTTCAATCACTCACAAAAACCCCAAATATCTGTTTCAAAATGTCATAGTCTAGCCTCAAGTTCTTGTTTTGGGTTCACACCAAAGAAAAACATTCCACCCGTTAAATCAAGCCAAATCATGAAAACAGGTTTGTTAAAATAAAGGCTACTTTATGAGACACGCTACTTGTATGCTCTCTGATGACCGTTGTGCAAAAAGGTCCATAAATCTAAATAATAGAAGATGTTTATATAATAGCTATATTATTATTATGTTTTTCTAAACGTGTTTCTGCCTCTCAGGGACGCCGTCCAGCCAGAGGAGGAGAAACTGAACGGTGAGTTCAGGAGGAAGTCCTTTGTGTTTCTGTGGCGGTCCGAACGCTGTCTCACCTTCTGGTTTGTGTCTCAGTGTCGCAGGTATCTCACAACCTGTCTCACATCACGCCCAACAACTCGCTGGGCTACGTTCAGGCCACCCCGTCCAGGGTGCTGCCGTCCCCCACCGTCAACACCCGGGAGGCACTGGGTGAGCACGGAACTGTGTTTAACAGAGGAATAGGGGTTATGGAACATGTGATCAGGACATTGTGGATGTTCCTCTAGTCTCTGATCATGTGACTTTGTAAGCAACCAATCAGTGTTTAGACCAACAGGAAGAGAGCTAGTAACGTTAGCCGCACCGCAAACTGAGAACCAATAGCGGGAGAGCTTGTAAAGTTAGCAGCACAGCTAACAGAGAACCAATAGGAGGAGAGCTTGTAACGTTAGCAGCACCGCTAGCGGAAAACCAGCGGAGGTTCACTTCAGTTACATGATGATGCGTTCAGGCTCTGCTCAGTGAAAATGAGTACTGGCTAAAGTTAAATAATAACCTTCTCATGATACGTTCAAGCTCTGACTAAGAATAACTATACAAATATTTTATTTCCTCATTTGAATGTATGAGTTTTTTGACTAAAAAATACTATGAATAACAATGTAAAAGTATCACATTTTTATAGATTTTTGGGACGATGGTGAAAATAAGTATTCTGGATCCTTGTAGAACAGCTGCTATAATTAAACACCAACATGGATCATTAGACGTGCCCCGTTTCGCCTCTTTTTCCACGAAAAAAAAGGTGTTTTATCAACGGCACCTTGCATATCTCCGCAACCATAAAGGTCGATTTAAATTGCTAAAATACCGTAACTCTTGAGTTGAGGCCTGTGGTTTAAAAAAAATAATTAAATATTTGTTAAGTTTAATTATTTACGTAAACTCCCCAACTTGCCATGGCAACTCTAACGCTTCACTAAAACCTTTATAAGTACCCTTTACAACGTCGGATTTCAGTCAAAGACACATTCCTGTAACCGTACAGGCCTGTGGGAGTCTAACAAACTAATCCATATCCTTAGAAACCGAAACAGAGTTTTTTTCTTTTCTTTTTCTCCGCGGGCAGTTTCAAAATCCTATATTGGTCTGTTTAACGCTGCTTAGACAACAGCAAATGTGGTAACAGCTGATAATTTTGATACTAGGGTCGACTGGATCAGACACTGTCTTGGCACAAAGTAGGTCATTTAAAAAGTAAAAATAAATCCCGAAAAAACGTTTTTTTTCTTCTGAATATGCTTCCTAACCTGCCAATGCTTTCCTGGATTGTGTTTATTGTTGCAGATTTCGATGCATTAGGTCTTAATCTTTCTAAAAAAGGTCCACTATTAGTCTATGGGTTGTTGTTGTTGTTAAGGGCACCGAACAATACTTTTTTTTTTTTAAACTTGGGGGAGCTCTCGAGGACTCCTTCTTGATACACTTTGCTCATACTCATGCTGGATGTTCATAGTTATAATCAAAATATCTTTTAAAAGTGATACATTTTTTTGGCAGATATACTTTTTTTTTTTTTTTTTTTTTTCCTTTGCTGAACAAATACATATAAATAAACTAAGTATTGAAATTTATTTTGGGTTCCTACGACGACTCAAAACCAGGGAAAGGGGGTCTATCGTATTGATCAATAATTTGTATCGGTGGAAAAAAGAAACCAACGTGATCAGAGATCTAAAAGTTGCTCCTCGTGTTTTATTCATGCTGCAGGTTTTGTGTGTTAAAGAGAAGTTTTCAGTAAAGCAACTGTTCACTTTTTGATTGGTGTGGTCTCGTGTTTAATGTGGTGTCGTCTCATGTGGTCTCTTGTGGTGTTTCGTATTGTTTTGTGTGGTCCAGACGTGATCATGGACATGTTCCAGGCCCCGACGCTCCTCGAGGACCCGCTCAGCAACCCCTCGCTGCTCCACGCGGCTCCGAGCGACTTCCATGCCGGATTCACAGTAAACAGTAAACAGACGTTTATTCCTAAATGTTTCCCAATAATTCCTCATCCTGATCAACACAATTCAATCGATCACGATGCTGATCGGTTATGAAGTGCAGTGGAATGTCTAAGTTTGAGGCCTCATCGGCCAAAACCTTTTTAATTACATTTTTGTATTGATAACAATGTCATTATTGATTCTGCTCATTGGGCCGATTCTCTATCGATTACCTTCCTGATTAGTGGAGGAAGAAAAATGTAAATGTCCTTGTGACTGTTAAAATGTTTTTCTGTCTTGACATAAATGCCGGAGACTCGATATTCGTGGTATTACTGATTTCTATAAGTGAGAACTAATTCGTCCTTGACTTTATTTAATTGTGCGATGGGTTCTGTAATCACTTCCTGTTTTTTTTTTTGTTTTTTTTTTTAATTCCTTTTAGATTTATTAACATTATACATAGATACAAAAGTTAAGGTTGCCAGACAATAATAAAGTAAAACATTTAATAATAAAAAAACAAAGGGAAAAATAAATAATACTAATAAATACAAACAGGGGACAAAAGGATACATTCACCACTTTACTTAATAGCAGCTACAAGAAATGTTGTATGAATTCTTTTATATCTGATTTCTGGACGCAGGTGGCTCGGGGCCGGCGTTCAACATCTTCCGGGACGATACCGACAAAGAGAACGGCGGGTAAAGAAATGGACAATCCTGCATGCGCAGTTTCATATTTTATATTATTTGTTTAATGCTGCTGAGCTTCGGTGATGAAATGTGCATCAGAGCATTAATGTTCCTGTTATTCTGTCCCTACGTTCAGGGCGGCGGCTGAGAAGTCTAAACCAATCAGAGCGCTGGCAGAAATCCCAGCAGCCAACAAACCAAATGTGTGTGTGGAGAGAGACACACTCATAATATTAGTATCATATAATGATACACACTCGAGCGAGACCCCAGTGTGCGTCATGTGTCATCTCCCTGATAGGTGACCCCTGTGGATCCGGCCCCAGACGAGAGCACCACGTGGGGCGCTCGCTACAACTCCCTCAACTCGCTGGCCGCGTGTCCCAACAGCACCTCCGACTTCGCCATGTTGGCTCACTTCGTCTCCACGCCGTTCAGCCACAAGGCGCCGTTCAGCTTCTACGAGGAGGGCCAAGGTAACACACACACACAAGGCGCCGTTCAGCTTCTATGAGGAGGGCCATGGTAACTCACGTGTGTGTGTGTGTGTGTTCTGCAGAGAACTGTGATGGGGGCGAAACCGAAGACGACGCTTTTATCAGACGGCAGCCAAAGAAGCTCAGGTAACTATCTGCCGCTGCTCCTCCAGGTGTTCAGGGTGTCACATTGGGGCGTTTTGTGTATGTGCGTGTTTGATGGTGTGATGACATGGTTATCGTGATGTCATGCGTGTGTTGTCGTGCGTGCTCTCAGCCCCATCATGGAGCAGAGTCCGTCCAACGACGCGGCCTTCAGTCAGCTGCTTCCTGCCGCCGCTGCACAAGGTACCATCGTGGGCGAAGGCCTGGCCCAGCCCCCCCACTGCCTGACGACCTCCATCACCATGGTGCAGGCCCCGCCTCCCGCCGTGCTGTCCTTCAGGGACCAGACCCCCTTGTGTCCCGCCGACTGGGACGTGTACGAGAGCCCCGAACCGGCCCCGCCCCGACGGGAACCGTTCACAATCATGGAGGACTTGGCCCGACCCGCCAGTCCAGAACGGGTCCAGAGACCGCCAGCCGGCGACGTCCCCATGAGCCCGGAGGGGGCGGGCCCAGCGGACCAGCTGGCCGTCAGGACCCCCAAGCCCCGGGTGGAGCCCCGGGTGGAGCCAGACCTGGACGTCTTCCTGAGCCCCCGTCTGCTCGGTGAAGCGGACCTGGGCGTGCCCATGAGTCCGCAGCAGCCGCAGTTCTGTGCCGACGTGCCCATGAGCCCGATACCGACGCCCTTCAGCGCTGAGGATGAACCCATGATGAGTCCCGACGTCAGAGGGCTGAGGCCGCACGGCGCCGACATGTCCATGAACGCAGCGGCTGCTAGGGAGGGGGCGGTGGTTCAGCTGGTGCCGGACCCCTGGGACGAGGGTCTGATCACTCATCTGCTGTCGTCACTCAGCCCCGCCCTCACCTCGCACCCCCGCTGCATCACCTGGCCCTGCAGAGTCCCCAACATCTGCCCCAAGACCACCATCAGCATGGGTGAGGAGCTGCAGCTCTTAGTCCTTCATAATGTTCATAAGTAGGCGTGGTTCCTCTTTTCTTCTTGCCGTGCGTCGCTGCGCTCAGCTTCTTTTTGTTTTTTCTTTTCTTTTTTTATTATCCTAATAAAAGCAAAATATTTAAAAATAATCCTGTTTTTTCCCTGGAAAGGAAAAGCGTCACTCCGAGTCGACTGCGTCCTCGGAGAAGGTGCTTTTGCAACCGTGTACCAGGCGACCGACCCCGTGACCTCTGCGAGGACAGCGTTGAAGGTGAGAGAGTGGGGTTGATTAAATGTGAGGGGGCGGGGGTTTATTCTGTAACACTTGGGCAGGCTTGTCATCAGCAGCCTAACGGACCGCCCGCCTTCACTGCAGGTTCAGAAGCCGGCCAATCCCTGGGAGTTCTATGTGAACGTGCAGCTGGACGCCCGCCTGCGGCCCGATGTCCGCCACCTGTTCAGCGCCGTCAGCGCCGCTCACCTCTTCCATGACGGGAGTGTGCTGCTCGGCGAGCTCCACAACCACGGCACCCTGCTGGTACGCCGGCGCACGTCAGGGACGCGGATGCCATCTTTGTGAGCGTTGTGTTACCGGATGTTCGCTTAATTTTTTCTCTCTGTGCAATCAGAACGCAGTGAACATGT
The DNA here is from genome assembly GCF_910589615.1 of Taurulus bubalis. Lineage (NCBI taxonomy): Eukaryota > Metazoa > Chordata > Actinopteri > Perciformes > Cottidae > Taurulus > Taurulus bubalis. Next base: position 17,793,883 of record NC_136591.1, on the reverse strand, counting down.
ACAAAACCCTGAGTGACAAGGTGATGCCGCAGCCTCTCGTCATGTACTTCGCCGTCTGCATCCTGCACATGGTGGAGCAGTTGCACGCCGTCCACATCATCCACGCCGACATCAAACCCGACAACTTCTTGCTGGGAGAGAGGTAGCCGCCGATAACCACATGCTGCACTATCTAGAGCATGTATATATGTGTGTGTGCATACATACGTACATACATACATACACGAGGGCAAAACTGCCCCTAAGAAATATAATTTTGCCCCTGTCTGGACTTCCTGTCACTAGTAGCGCCGCTGCTCGCACAGCTGTTGCGCAACACACCGGACAACATGCGCGACACGGCGCTCCTCAAAGACTTTAGAAAAAGCATCAAACTGGCTACGGGTCCTCTAGCAGCGCTAGTCATTCAGACACACTTCCTCGCGTGCAATCCACCGAGCTGTGTGGCTACGGTTAATATTATCTACCCAGACACGAGGGCGTTTGACATTCTGATGTTTTGGGGATTTCCACAACAAGTATAAAGCAGAGAGTGATTATTTCTATGGTGGAAGGTGTAAATAAAAACTGCACGGAGATAAGCCCCGTCCCCTCTTCCAGCTCAATGACAACATTGATGACATGTTGGTCAGTTTGTCTGCTTGACAATCACATTTTGCTGCAATAACAATTATTAAAGTGAGATGAGACTTGCTCTTCTTGGATACAATATGTTGACGAAGTTTTCCTTTGCCAACCATTGCGGGCGCAGCGTCCGTGGTGATTGACAATAATAGGTTTGTTCGAGATGAGCCAGTTCTGCACAGAATCGATCTCCGGCGATCGGCGCGCAATGCATGCAGGTTGGATTAGAGTCTGACTTGATCCCGACTTGATCTGACGTCATGCACACGTGGTCAGCGATAATCTCACGAGAGCAGGGCAGCCTCCAATTTCAGAGCCAGGTGCCGCAGTAGCTTTCCAAGACTGTGTGGCGCAGTGCATGATAGGAAACGCCTGGCTGTCGCCACATCAGAGAGCTGATTGGCTCTTAGATTTGACAGCAAATGCGTGTTGTAGAAAATCCTTCGAAAAACATGTCAAAACCACTAGTAATGTATTTCACAGGCAGACATAAAAAGAACAAAGGATGCAGGTAGACCCACATTTCTACATAAATATATATTTATAAACACATATGAATAAATCCAAAAGTGATCTCTAAACTACAAGAAGCCTAAAGTTCGGAACTAACAGGAAGTCATTTTTTCTGTGACTTCCTGTTATTGACTACTGTCCGACTTGACCGCAGTTTTTTTTGACTGCGCCCCCTGCTGCTCCCGCCTGCTCTCGTCTGGATTCCAGGCGAGGCGCAGTGCTTTCGAACGAGCCTGTTACTTTGCCCACCGGGAGCTGCGTTTTGGCAAAGTGTTTTTTTTTTTTTTATTATTAATGGCATACAATCTACCCAGACTAGGGGTTAGGGTTATTGGGCACCCCTAATCTAGAGTCTCCTCCTCTTCATCGTCGTCATCATCGGCGCTGCTGTTGTCTCAGGTTCCTGGACAACAAGTGTTTCGAGCCAGAGAACCTGGACCACGGCCTCGTCCTCATCGACCTCGGACAGAGCATCGACATGGAGCTTTTCCCAGAAGGCACTGCTTTCACCGCCAAGTGTTTGACGTCGGGCTTCCAGTGCACCGAGATGCTTAGCGGGAAACCCTGGAGCTACCAGGTGAGCATACACACAAATATTACAAAGTTTTTTCACCTCGGGCCACATCAGCATCATGTTCGCCCTCAAAGGGCCGGTAGTCACTGTAAAACTGTATAAATCTAACTACTACCGAACATATTGTTAAATAACAGTCTTTGTATTTGATTATTGTTTATTCAAGTGTAAACATATTGTACATGCATTTATATAATTGTAGCAATATATGTAAGCAAATTTCTCTGTTACTATGACAAATCCATTTAATTTAGGGTTTAGAAACACACATTAGTCAAATTTAAAACAGAAGAAAATAACAAAGATCAAACGCACGTTATTATATCCACTTTGTTCAAAGCTTTTTTGTCACAGTCTGAGAAGGACATAACTCTGGTCCAACAAATAATTGTAAGCAAATAAGAACATGCATGTGGTCTGGTGCAGTGGTTCAACTGGTCTGGCTACAGGACCCACCATCATCCCTGAATGACCCGCATTGAGTAGTGTGAATATACAATTTAATTCAGTTTATTTTGTATAGCCCAAAATCCCAAATGAAAATTTGCCTCGGAGGGCTTTACAATCTGTACACATAACATCCCTGTCCCAGGATTTCGCATCGGATCAGGAAAAACTCCTCAAATAAAGATAGTAAAAACCCTTTCACAGGGGAAAAAAGGAAGAAACCTTCAGAAGAGCAACAGAGAAGGATCCCTCGCCCCGGATGTACAGAATGAACAACGTAACAGAGTTACAGCACATGTAATTAATCAATCGTCAATGAATATGACAGAAACTGAATTGAATAGATGGCACTCTCTGCTGCATTAAAAATTCCCTTCAAAATAAAAGCACAGGATTATTTTTTTTTGCCCATGTAAAGACCCGCGAATGACTGAACACGGGTCCGTGATTTCATGCCTTTCAAGCCGTCGCGGGCCATATAAAATGACGTGGCGGGCCAGATTCGGCCCGTGGGCCTTGAGTTTGACACCAGTGCTTTTAGAGTGTGTGTGTGTGACACAGACGGATTACTTCGGGCTTGCGGGGACTGTCCACTGCATGCTGTTTGGGACGTACATGCAGGTGAAGAACGAAGGCGGCGTGTGGAAGACAAACGGCGTGTTTCGAAGGTAATTACTCCAGAAAGACTTTGTTTTGTGTTTTCTTTACGGCTAGATTTTTTTTGTTTTAAATACACCGTAGCATGAAAACGCTGTGGAATTAGCGCGCTAGCTAGCTGTGTACGGCGTCTAAAGAAGTGGATTAATCGCCTCTATATGCCGACGCGCTCCACAGGAACCCCCACAGCGACTTGTGGCAGGACATCTTCCACGCTCTGCTGAACGTGCCAGGCAGCGGCCCCCCGCCGAGCCTGCGAAGCCTCCGCTGCTCGCTGGCGGCAGCGCTGAAGCAGAACTACGGCAGCAAACTGCCCACGCTCAAGAGCCGCTTGATGGTTCTGCTGCTGGAGAACCGCAGAGCAGCGCGCAGATGAGCAGGAGGCGGGGCTTCACATTTTATTCGCTGAGGTGGAACGTATTTAGCTTCCGACTTGTAATTAATATTTGTTGTCTTTTCAAATTGTTTGTGTGATGAGAAAATAAAAATCAGATGTATGAATTTTATTTATTTAATAGTTGAGTTTTCATTTGGTTTCACATGTTGTTTTTCAGAATTGGTGTCGCACTTTGAACATTTCTATTTTATTTTCTTACAGTTTACTAGCTTTTGTTAGATTTTAATTAATAATTTATTTATTTTTTCACACAGCTTTCCTATTTGTTTTTACAATTATTTGTGTCTTTTCACATTATTATATTAATTGATGCATAGATTGAACAAATTCTTGTTACGACCACCAGATGGTGCTAAAGTCGCACAGTACATTTTCCTGCGAGCTTTAAAGCTGCTCTGATCTAAAAACTATTCAATGGGGCTTTTCTAAGTGATGAAACCAAACGAGAATTATCACACACACACACACACACACACACACACAGGGCTAAAAGTGTGTGTGTGTGTGTGCTGATCCAGAATCTGGTTGGGTTACAGCCTCCTACATGTTCAGACCTGAAGCCCTACCCACTTCTCTGCATTGTTCTACCTAACCCTCATCAGGGTTTAACACAACAACCAAACATCTTAACATTCATATTAATGTTCACAAACACTTCAAATAATAATAAACCTGCTTCCTGCAGACTTCTTAACTCTTTCTGGTTGAAACTCTTCTGGACTTAAAAACAAAAGAATGTGTCTGTGAAGCTCAAACTGAAACGTTCAGAGGAATTTACTTCTTCAGTCTTTACTTTTCTGCTCTGCTGCATTTCGCTGCACACCTGTGGCTCCACCCCTTTAGCACACACCTGGCTGGGAGAGAAGACCTGCTGCCTTCAGGTTCTGTCTGAAATATCTAGACTGGAGTCCTCAAATACATGTCGTCCTCATAACCATTAGAGACGCATGAAAGTGTTCAGTTATATTAAGTTTTAGTTGGAATCTAAAACTCAGATGAGGAAATGTTGAGCATTAATGCCAAGAATATTAATTTTCTTTAGAACGATTGAAAAGTTTATTTTATATATATATGTAAATATTCTCGCTTCAATGGGATTCTTTGTTTGTCAAAGTGACTTATTTTATTTTCATTAATACATACATTATTCAGTTTTAGCCCAAAAGCTTTTTTGTGACATTTATCTTGTTTACACACAAGCATCAAAGTAATACAATAAATGTAACTTATTCAAACAAACTTTTCTCATTCAAACACAGTTGGTAGGTTGTAATAAAGATTTATTTTTTATAGTTTTGGAAACTGAGCTCATTTCTTGGTGCGGTAGTAATAATTATAATCAGATGTTTTTTTTATCGTAGCAAAAGAACAAAAACAGCTTTAAGGAGATTATATTTTATGTTTAACCCCTTGAAGCACCATCTAGTTTCCGACGACTAAAACAATAAAAATAAACATTTACTCCTGGAACCTAGAACTGTTTGTATTAAAATAAAAACAAATTCAAACATCACTATGGAATCGAAGCATTCAGGGCTTTAAAACCCGATTAACAAAACTGTGAACGTCTGATACCTGAATGCAGCCAGAATGCGTTGCAGCGTTACGGGAGCCACAACGTCCCAGCAGCACCTGAAGGCACCGCAGAGAAGGAGAACCTGAGAGTTCACTCTGAGACTGAGAGCTATGGAGGGCCAAGGAGGGCTGTCGGACGAAGCCACGTGTGCTGCCTGCAAAGACGGGGACCCCATCACCAAGGTGGGCCGTTTGCTGACTGGATTTTTTCTCATTTATTCTGCTCTGAAGACTCAACTGTAATGCAGTTAAACATTCAGTCCCGCAAATGCAGGCCTGACTCTCTATAACACGGTGTACTGTCTCTCTAGCCAGGTGTACTGAGTCTCTGTAACACGGTGTACTGAGTCTCTGTAACACGGTGTGATGAGTCTCTGTAACACGGTGTACTGAGTCTGTAGCACGGTGTGATGAGTCTCTGTAACACGGTGTACTGAGTCTGTAGCACGGTGTACTGAGTCTCTGTAACACGGTGTACTGAGTCTGTAACCCGGTGTACTGAGTCTCTGTAACACGGTGTACTGAGTCTCTGTAACACGGTGTATTGAGTCTCTGTAACACGGTGTACTGAGTCTGTAGCACGGTGTACTGAGTCTCTGTAACACGGTGTACTGAGTCTCTGTAACACGGTGTACTGAGTCTCTGTAACACGGTGTATTGAGTCTCTGTAACACGGTGTACTGAGTCTGTAGCACGGTGTACTGAGTCTCTGTAACACGGTGTACTGAGTCTGTAACCCGGTGTACTGAGTCTCTGTAACACGGTGTACTGAGTCTGTAACACGGTGTACTGAGTCTCTGTAACATGGTGTACTGACTCGGTTACACGGTGTACTGAGTCTGTAACACGGTGTACTGAGTCTGTAACACGGTGTACTGACTCGGTTACACGGTGTACAGCTGTAGGAGTTCATTCTCACGTGTTGAAGGGACATTTAGTCCGTTCTGTTGTTCCACACATTCAGCTTCTAGAGCTCCACCTGTGAGATTTCTGCTTCCAGCAGCAAGAATGAAGGTTGTTTTCAATTTTAAAATGTTGTGTTCTACCTATTTACTACTTTGTATTTATTTGTATTGCAACAGCATTTTTTTTATATTTTGTATTTATGTTTAAATGCAATAACATTTATTAAAAACATAAATAAATGTAATTTAAAATGTTGTGTTCTACTTATTTACTACTTTGTATTTTTTGGTATATTTTATGGTTCATTTTGTATATTTGGTTTAATTGCAAAAAAAATGTTTTATTGTAACAACAACATTTTAGTCTTACACTTTGTGGTCTATTTATTATTAACATCATCCTGTAGCATCAAAAGTAAGGCTGTCACTAAATTAAATGTTTACTAGATGTTCTTCTTAATGAAAATAATTTATGATAATATTATTACAATATCTATATAAACGAGTCACTTGCCAGAGCTTTTAAATGTTTACATTTTCATTTCTGGCCAGCGACTTTACAGTTTTGGTTCTCTTAGACCGCGCTCATCAAACTGATTTCCACCAGTATTTGGAGTTTCGAGAGTATTTATTATAGAGACGAGCTGGAGACCAAAAGTGGAGCTAAAAAAGATCAAATATTGAACTTGAGAACTGATTTGGCAAAAATAATGTGAGGGATTGTCCCCACAAGCTGTTTGTTTACAGCATGTTAATGTTTATTGTGTTGATGATGTTTATTGTGTTGATGATGTTTATGTGTTGATGATGTTTATATTTATGTGATGATATCTGTCTGTGCAGGACTACATGATGCAGCAGACAATGCTGAGGGTCAAAGATCCCGCGAGGTCTCTGGACTTCTACACTCGCATCCTGGGCATGACGTGAGCCTGTTACCTTTGTCACACCAGTACCCACTGGTTCTTCACTGGTTAAACACTTGTACCCCACTGGTTCTCCACTGGTTACCCACTAGTTATCCACCGGTTCTCCACTGGTTACCCACTATTTACCAACTGGTTACCAACTTGTTCTCCACCGGTTACCCACCGGTTCTCCACTGGTTACCCACTGGTTACCCACTGATTCTCCACTGTTTACCCACTGGTCCTCCACTGGTTACCCACTAGTTACCAACTGGTTCTCTACTGGTTCTCCAATGGTTCTCCTCTGTGGTTTCTCAGCTTGCTCCAGAAAATTGACTTCCCCTCTATGCGCTTCACCCTCTACTTCCTGGGTTACGAGGACAAGTCGGACATCCCGGCCAACATCAAAGAGAGGACGGCATGGACTTTTTCCCGCCGGGCCACGATCGAGTTCACGCAGTACGTAAGAAGACCACGACACCAAATAAACCCAAACCACAGATAGCTCAAAGTCAGTTTTATTGTCAATTTTGTGCAATGTGCAAACATGCAGAAGATCGATAGTATCTTTCAAACCCTTTAATAAATAAACCTGAGGGGTCGTTGTAAGTTCCTTGTCTTTGAATGTTTCTTTCTTTCTGTCAGTAACTGGGGGTCGGAGTCAGATGAAAGTCTGTCGTACCACAATGGAAACAACGAACCAAGAGGCTTCGGTGAGACATTCATGTAGATTTCACTGGTTTTCTGTCTGACTAAATAGTTCCTGTCACTATTTACTGTAGTTTTCTGTTTTTAGCTGCATTATTCTTTCCGTGAGGAGTTGAACCAGACTGCACCGTCACTGTGTTTTGGGTGTGACCCACCGTGTTGTTGCAGGGCATATTGGCGTCGCTGTTCCTGATGTTTACGCCGCCTGCAAAGTGTTTGAAGCTCAAGGAGTGACGTTCGTCAAGAAACCAGAATCAGGTGAGTCACAACTCTGTGGCTAAGAAATATGTCCAGATGCCAACATCAAAACATTGCACAAATATATAAATATATGTGTGTGTGTATATATAATATATATATAATATATATATGTGTGTGTATATATATATATATATATATATATATATATATATATATATATATATATATATATATATATATATATACATATTTATTTATTTACAGTATATAGTTTCATCAATAACCTCCTGAAACAGCTACATTTTGTATCACACAAAGGAGGAAATGGTGCGTTTGTTGGGGACTATTTTCAGCGGCGGATGAATCCACATTTGGTGGCAGTATGTGCGGTTTATGTGGGATATCTATTAACAACCACCATGTTCCTCTTCCTCACAGGTAAGATGAAAGACCTGGCCTTCATTCAGGATCCCGACGGCTACTGGATCGAGATCTTGAGTCCCAACAACATGGTCTCACTTCTGGCGCCTTGAAGTAGAGACTTTGTCTGGAGAAAAGAAGGCTTTCATTTTGTAAATAAACGACAAACCTTTTATTCTCATGTGAAGTCTCGGATCTTAAGTTGCTCCTTTTATTAAAACAAATACAAAAAACACAAACAGAAAGTTCTACTTTGAATCTATTGAACAGTCGGTTGCAGAGCGGAAACATTTTAATATTAAAACGTCGTAAGCATAAACAATAAATAAATCTATCATGATGTTGACACACTTTCATCGGACTGTGAACCCCAGGTGCTGACAGAAATAATATTAAATAATAATAAACACGACTTGTTCACGAGTGAGGGTAAGATGGAGCGGGAGATCGACAGGCGGATCGGTGCGGCTGCAGCTGTAAAACAGGCGCTGTACCGGTCCGTCCTGGTGAAGAGGGAGCTGAGCCGGAAGGCAAAGCTCTCCATTTACTGGTTGGCCTACGTTCCAACCCTCACTTATGGTCACGAACTCTGGGTCGTGACCGAAAGAACGAGGTCTCGGATACAAGCGGCCGAAATGAGCTTCCTCCGTAGGGTGGCCGGGCTCACCCTTAGAGATAGGGTAAGGAGCTCGGACATCAGGAGGGAGCTTGGAGTCGAGTCGCTGCTCCTTCGTGTCGAAAGGAGTCAGCTGAGGTGGTTCGGGCATCTAGTCAGGATGCCTCCTGGACGCCTCCCATTAGAGGTTTTCCAGGCACGTCCAACTGGTAGGAGGCCCCGGGGAAGACCAAGGACACGCTGGAGGGATTATATCTCCTGGCTGGCATTGGAACGCCTCGGGATCCCCCAGAATGAGCTGGAAAATGTTGCGGGTGAGAGGGAAGCCTGGGTCGGCCTGCTGAACCTGCTGCCACCGCGACCCGACCCCGGATAAGCGGTTGAAAATGGATGGATGGATGGATGGATGGATGGATGGATGGATAATAATAAACATTCATTATTCATGAAGTTACAAAGATTCATTCGTTTTCTTTGCAACTGTGGCGCAGTGGTGAGCAGAGTCGTCCTTTAATCAGAGGATTGGCGGTTCAATCCCTGGCCCCGCTAGCCCATGTCGATGTGTCCTTGAGCAAGACACGTAACCCCAAATTGCTACGGTGTATGAATGTTAGATAGTCCTGATGTGGCACCTTACATGGTAGCTCCTCTCATCAGTGGGTGAATGATTCCTATGTAAAGCGTCTTTGAGTATTCAGAAAAGCGCTATATACAATCAAAGTATTATTATTATTATTATTATTATTATTAAAGCAATTACGAGGAACTTTCCTTCTGTGTTGTTTCTGGCGCCCCCTGTGGACTAAAGTGGTAGTGTCTCCATTTCGCCCCTTCAGAAAACCTAATTTTACTGCAGCGGTAATGATAAGTGATCAGTGGGGAAGAAGTACTTCCGTCAAGTAGAAATACATCAGTCTTCACTACAAGTCAAAGTCCTGTGTTCAAAATGTAGTAAAAGTACTGAAGTTGTATCAGCACAATGTCAAAAGTAAAAGTACTCATGGTTACTTTCACAATGTTTTATTATAATAGTATTTACACCTCATAGGTGCATGTTGTACCTTTTACTGTACTACACCTCAGAGGTTGTACTTTTTACTTTGTCTGACAGCCTTCGTTACTTCAGAGATAATTAAACAAAATCGAATCAACTAATAAAAGATGATGTATTATTATTATTATTTTCGATTAAACTACGAGCAGTATATGAAATCATTGAAATTAACTCTGCACGCTGAGTATTTGTACATATTATTCTGCATACTGAGTATTTGTACATATTACTCTGCACGCTGAGTATTTGTACATATTATTCTTAGTGATGGCGAGATGAAGCTTCCTGAAGCTTTGAAGCTTTCCATCCAATTGGTTCGCTAATGGGCCGAAGCTTCACGGAGCTTCATTTGCTCTACTGCGCCACCAAGTGGACAATACATGTAAAACAGGCAGAGTGATCATAACGACACCATGGCTTTGGTGTGTGAAGCTTTAAATTTAATAAATGATGTTTGTGACGCCAATACATATTGTGTCTATCTTTATGATATAATGGCGGGGTCAAAATCAAAAGTCGAAACAAATTGGGAGAGGGTTGTGATGTGACTGTGGGTCAGTGGTTAGATATATCCGACTTTCAGTCAGAGGATCGGTTTTTCTATCCTTGGCTCCGTTAGTCCATGTTGATGTGTCCAATTTTTTAAGTAAAAAGAAGAACTTTTCCACAGTGCTGGGCTTTTTGAGACTATTTCGTCTGCTTTATAAAATACCCTTTCACAGGCACACATGAAGCTGGTACAGAGAGGAAGGGGGGAATCCATTGAGTTTCGCTGACCCTTATATTTCAAATCGCACGGCAAACCCACGAACCGTTTTCTGAATCAGTCACGTGGTACGGCCGGCTCGCGAGGCTTCGAACGTCACCACATACGTCATCGACACAAGCCTCGATACGCGCTTCACCAAAATCTACCTGGATTACTCGACACGTCCATCGAAGCCTCGACACGAAAGGACACATCACTAATTATTCTGCATACTGAGTATTTGTACATATTACTCTGCACGCTGAGTATTTGTATTTATTATTTTGCACGCTGAGTATTTGTACATATTATTCTGCACACTGAATATTTGTACATATTATTCTGCATACTGAGTATTTGTACATATTACTCTGCACGCTGAGTATTTGTACATATTATTCTGCATACTGAGTATTTGTACATATAATCCTCACACTCAGTATTTGTCTTTTTTTGGGGCTTTTGCAGATTAACTTCCATTGAGCTGTTCTGAAGCTTTCTATCACATCACATGATCTTCCTTCTTTCCGGGATGTTTATTCTTTACTTTTTCAGCAAAACATGATCTTTAGAGAGCGCAGAATAAAATGTGAACTTGAACACATGAACTTGAACATCTGCGGTTCTAATTGGGCAAATTCAAGCTGTAGAGGAATATCATGTGTTGCAATCAAAAGCTCGAACAGCCACTAAACGGACGCGGTTTCCTTGACAAGGTGGAGAATGAACTTTGAAACCCAACGTCTCCCAGACTGAAAAACCCACAAACGCCACCAGAGCTGCTGTTTTCACGCCAGCAGCCATCTTGTTACGTCAGCTTTATTTGTAGAAGAGGCACACATGTCAACGACACGTGGAAACGCATTCGGTCTGATCGGCGGATGTTACAACGTCCCGACCGCCATCGCTGTCGCTCTTTGTTTGCACCAGTCTGAACGCAGAGCCCGGACTGGTTATACGAGTTTCCTGTTTCTTTGGTTATCAGAGTATCTCAGAGTTTAGTTTTGTCTGTTTAAGGTTTTAAAGGATCAGTCCGCCGTCACCTGTTTTTTTTTTTGTCAAAAAGAAAATCACACAAAAAACGATGTGTTCTTTCGTATTTCAGTGTTGTCTCACTTAGTTAGTTAGTTAGTTAAACATTCTCTGTCTGAACATTAGATTTAATGACAGGAATAAAAATAAAGACGCACCAGACTTACTCAAGTTAAATATTAATAAACATGTTCGTTCCGATGTCCGGTCTTCAGGGATTTGTAGATTTTTAGATTTAAGCTTCTCTAAAATAATTTGTTCGGGTTTTCATTTGCATTAAATGTTTTAGAGGGAAGAGAAACTGCAGCGTAGTTTGGTCAGACGTCGGCGCTTTAGACTAGTGATGGCGAGATGAAGCTTTCCATCCAATTGGTTCGCTCATGGGTCGAAGCTTCATGGGGCTTCATCTGCTCTACTGCGCCACCAAGTGGACAATACATGTAAAACAGGCAGAGTGATCATAGTGACACCATGGCTTTGGTGTATGAAGCTTTAAATTGAATAAATGAATGAATGATGTTTGTGACGCCAATACATCAATTATTAACTTATTCATATTGTGTCTGTCTTTATGATGTAATGGCGGGGTCAAAAGCGAAAGTGGAAACAAATTAGTGACAATGTTGTGATGTGACTGTGGTTCAGTGGTTACCATACCCGTCTTTCAATCAGAGAATCGGAGGTTTGCGCCCCTCCTCTGCTAGTCCATGTTGATGCGCCCATTTTATTCATTTTTATAAAAATAGGAACTTTTCCACAGTGCTGGGCTTTTTGAGACTATTTCGCCTGCTTTATGAAATACTCTTTCACAGGCACACATGAAGCTGGGTACAGAGAGGATGGGGGAAATTCATTTAGTTTCGCTGCCCCTTATATTTCAAATCGCACGACCGGCTCGCGGGGCTTTGAACGTCACCACATAAGTCATCGACACAAGCCTCGATACGCGCTTCACCAAAATCTACCTGGATCGAAACCTCGACACGAAAGGACACATCACTATTTTAGACTACACGTGTCTGCAACCTGCCAGTAAACACAGAGTAGAAGAAGAAAGGCTTCAGGAAGTTGTTTGAATTGTTCTTTTGTGTCCGCTTGGTTTCACATGTTCGGTTGGAACCAGCTGACCCGTCATGTTTAATGTTTATTCAGGGTTTCCTTCGCTAGCGACAAAAAACACCTCACAGTTATGCCGTGTTCACACCAAAAGAGTTGCAAATGCGGCGCTTTTTTGCTTGAGTTTACTCGCTTGACTTTATGTGGTTAATTCGCTTCTTTGCTTTTTCGCAACCATTCGCTGCGGAAAGTAGGCGCGGCTTATCTCCGTGGCTTTACTCTGTGAAAACATTTACCATTTCCGCCATTCACCATTGAAATAACCACTAGTTCTGCTTTATACTTGAGGAAGTCCCACAAACGTCAGAACATCAAACGCCCCCGTGTCTGGGTTCATAATATTATCCGTAGTCACACACAGCTCCGACTCCTCCAGGACGAGTGTCTGAATGAAGCCGCTTCCAGCGCTCCTTCAGCGGACCAGCAGCAGTTTGATTCAGTAACGGCGGTGATGCCGGGCGGAGCTTCTCAGTTGAAATATTTCAACTCCGCCGAAAAAGCGAATATTCGCAACGCTTTTTCGCCTTTAAAATTTGCTTTTTCGCAACCATTCGCGTCTGTACATTGACTTAACATGTAATCTACTCGCACGAATATTTCGCAAATCTTTTGGTGTGAACACGGCATTAGTGTAAAAAAAACTTTGTTCAAATATAAGAAGTGTTAGCAATTTTGTTCAAAAAGAGCATAAAAACATGAGTGAAAAAACATGAGTTGAATTTTGTGAAAAGAACAAACGTGTGAATAATATAAAAGATAACAATCAGCAGGAGGAAAACATTAAAAACATCTCAGAGGTTAACGGGGAGAAAACAAGTTGTTTGGGGTAAAAACTTGGTTTATAAGTTTGTTCACTGGTGATGAAACAGTTTGAAGTGTCAGTCAGAAGTTAGTCAGAAGGCTCCGACTTCAGTTCCCCACGGCCGGTAGGGTTTACTGCTGCTGAGAGGAGTCTGGGAGGAGGAGAACGAGGAGGAGATGGGAGGATTGGTGGTGGATGTGAAGGAGGAGGGAGGGAGGATGGGGAAGCCTCCTTGGAGGGTGATGGGAAACGACGCCAAGAGGGAGGTGGAGAGAGGGGTGGAGGCGCAGGGGAGCAGGAGAGACGAGGAGGAGGAGGAGGAGGAGGAAGAGGAGGAGGAGGAGGAGAAGGAGGAGGAGAAGGAGGAGGAAGAGGAGGAGGAGGAAGAAGGTGAGGAGGTGGAGTCCGCTTGGGACAAGGCGACACTGCGCTGTGACAACTCCCCCAGCCTCTGGGGGGCTACACCTTCGGGGTCGGGGGAAACACACATTGCGCTCAGTCCGTACGACGCAGAGGGTCGAAACGCCCAGTGGTGGGGGTGGAAGGGGTGAGGCAAAGGGTGAGGCAAAGGGTGAGGCTGCTGCTGCTGGTGCTGCTGGTGGTGGTGAAGTGGGAAATGGGAGGTCATGGTGGGAGCGGCGGCGGCACACTGCGAGGAGCAGGAGGCGAGGTGGGAGAGGAGGAGGGAGCGCAGAGGGTCGCCGGAGTCCAGGCCCTCCACGGTGCTCAAGTAGCGGGAAACCTCCATCACACACTCCCTGAAGCCCAGAGACAGGAAGTCAAGGGCCAGAGCGTGGGGGTCAAAGTAACCTAGAGAGAGAGAAAGAGAGAGAGAGAGTCAAATACTCTGTTACATCCAGGAGACGACCTTCGGTTCTGAAGAGTGAAGCTAAAGCTTCATGTGTTAAAGCTGCATTCTCTCTCCTGACCATCAGGGGGTGACTCCTCTGGTTGTATAGAAGTATATGCTTCATGTTTTAAAGCTGCATTCTCTCTCCTGACCATCAGGGGGTGACTCCTCTGGTTGTATAGAAGTCTATGCTTCATGTGTTAAAGCTATAAAACGCTCTACTGTAACTTTTGGGAGTAAACCACAAAGAGAAGAACTAATTAAAAAATAATCTGAATCAACAGTCTGGTATGAAACTTAGAAGACTAAATGAGATCCCGTCGGGTTCCGGTACCTTTCCCTCCGGTGTTCTGCAGCACCTTCAGGTGGTCCACAGTCATCTGCAGGATCTCGGCCTTCTCCAGTTTAGCAGAACCCTGATGAGACAAACAAACAGTTAAAGCTGGAGGAGCTAAACGAGACCCTCATGAGTCCGACCGGGTCCAGAGTCCGTGATTGAAGGTAGGTGTGTCTCATTGAAGGTGGGTGTGTCTTATTGAATGTGGGCGTGTCTTAATTTAGGTGGCCTTGTCTCAATGAAGGTAGGCATGTCTCTCTGCACCAATCCCTGTTTTTTTCAAAGGCACGTGTTCGGATGATTTTCACCCAATGTTAGTGATAGAGGGTGAAAACATTTCGATGGGTTTTAACATTAAAGGGAGACTTTTCCTTCACAAGACAAGACTCACATGTCCCAGGAACGGGTGAACCAAAGAACAAGTTCATAGCTCCATTATTTATATTTTTAATCATGTTTTATTGACTACTCCCTAATTCTTCACCCAATTTTGAGCCTTTTTTCAGGGTGATACCTGTTTTTCGTTTTATGAGACGTTCTATCGGGTAAAATGAAAGAAGAGTACTTCAACTTGCCATGTATTGTTATATTTTAATATATTTTGATGAGAAGTATATTTTATCAGGTATATTATATCGGGTGAAATATACCCGATGTTAGTGATAGTGTTACTATTTTTAACGTTAGTGTTCAAGGGTTAATGCAGAGTATTGAGAATAAACCACGAGCAGGAACAGGAACCCGGTTTGAAGGTCTGCTGGAGAAGAACTCACCTGCTTCTGGAAAGCCATGGGGACGAGCCTCCGGAGCTCCGACAGGCTGTTGTTGATCCGGTCTCTGCGTCGCTTCTCGATAATCTAAAGAACAAAAGGAAACGACACAAACCCTCAAACTGTCTCTGGAGGGAAAACGAGAAATACTTAGAAAATATATAATATATAAAATACAGACAGATATCATCACCATGACAGTCTTGTGAAATGTTATATTACACAAATATAACACACAATATACAAATTATGCATTATCTTAAAAAAATAAAGTTTCTACAGAGAGAATCATAAATATATCTTTGTTTCACTTCATAAATCAGACAAAAACATCCATATGCTCCATGTTTTTATCACTAAATGTGTATAAATGAGGTTATGAAGGCTGTGTGAACAAACCCCTCCGCATAAACCATACAAAGTATTAAAATACTATATTAAAAAAAAGGTTTTCTTTCCTCCAGAATGAAAGAATTATGGAGGAAAATAGATCAAAATCTCTAAATTGTCGTGCATCGTAGTGTTGGAGATAAAGAATGTTTTGAGTCTCTCCTTAACGAGTCTTTGAATGCATCGTGTTCATCAGGGTTGTGTCTGCACTTTAAATGTGTTGTGTTTTATTTCATTGTTGACCTTTCTGGGCCACCGTACTGCTGAGCCAGCATCACTTCAAGGTCACTTGAAGGTTATTACCCCTCTGCGCTTTTTCCTCAACACCACTTGAGTGGTCGTAGTCGGTGATCCGCATCGGAGGAAGGACGCCTTCATGTGCCTGAAAAACAAAATATTCATTTAATCAATGTAATAAATAAAAAAAAAACATTTGACTTAAATGTTTTACCGGAAGAAACTTTGATTTTTTTTAAACATATATTTTTTAAATATATATTTAAAAAAAGTCCAGATTTTAAGTAACCTGTACTTATATATACATAAGTACAGGTTACTTGTTTAAAATCTGGACATTGTATATATATATATATGTTGAGTTTCTCCAATAAACTAACATAATTAATATACTTCATTAAATCGTCTTTATATTTGAACATGCAGGTAATCTGAGTATTCTTTAAATCAGTGGTTCTCAAATGGGGGTACGTGAAGGCACTCCAGGGGGGTACGTGAGATTTTTGTTCTAATATATTAAAAATTAGCATCCATTAAAAAATCCTTTAAAATAGTTATTTAATAAATATTCAATCAAATATTAGTGTACGTTCATCAACCGAATTGTACATATTCTATAGTAAATCAGACACTGATGGCACAGCGCTGTGTAATACATATTTGTTTTCAACCAAAAATGCTTTGCGCTGGTCAGGGGGTACATGGCTGAAAAAAATATTTCTCAGGTGGCACCTCACTGAAAAAAGGTTGAGAACCACTGCTTTAAATGATACCAATTCAAACAATATTAAAGTGGTGCTCTGCAGACTGCGCGAGCTCCACTCGCGGCTCGAGCCTAATTTTCTTCAGCATTTTAAATCGTGTTTAATATAATTATTAAGTGTTATTAAAGACCTGAATGACTCACCCCGGGTAAACGCTCTCGCTGCCCGGGTCGATGGCCTCCTCCTCCTCGCTCTCCGCCGAGCTGCTGTCCTCGCACGGCCGCTTCATGGCGCTCGGACGGCGGGGAGGCGGTCCGCTGTCTCCCGGGAGGTTTATTCAAGTGGATGCAAGTGTATTCAAGTGTAAAAGTTTAATAGAAATAAATACCTTTCTCGATTCGTCTGATAAATGAACTGAAAAAGGCCTATGAGACCAAATCAATCAGCCAGTATTGATCGATATATTTGATTGCAGATTTAAACTAAATGAACAATCTCAAAGATTTAATTAAACTTTTGTTAAATCCAGTTCATGAAGAAGTTTCATTAGCTTTCCTTCCCAGAAAGAAAAGTTGTGTTCCTCTTTGCAGAACTGTGATTTTAATAATTCCTCTCAACGACAAAAAGTCAAAACCGACTGGAATAAAAAATTTAAAAAAAGGTTTCCAAAATGTGTTGGAAGCTTCCAGGAGTTGTTTTCTCAGCGGTGCGCGTCCGGTAATGAGTCCGGGGCAGGTGGCTCGTGTGTCGACTGCAGACTGGACTTGTGACCGGTGTGTCCTCCTCTTCCTCC
Organism: Taurulus bubalis; assembly: GCF_910589615.1. Classification (NCBI taxonomy): domain Eukaryota; kingdom Metazoa; phylum Chordata; class Actinopteri; order Perciformes; family Cottidae; genus Taurulus; species Taurulus bubalis. Next base: position 17,776,505 of record NC_136591.1, on the reverse strand, counting down.
TCCTCTGCTGGAGCTTTCCCACGGAGCCTGGGAGCCACACACACACACACACATACACACACACACACACACACACACACACACACACACACACACACACGCACACGCACGCGCATGGTGGGCACGCACACGTGCACTCAAACACAATTTGAGATGGAAGACTTGTGCAGAATCTCTACTGATAAAAAACGCCTGTCTGGTGCAGACCGAGTGTGTGCGTGTGCAGTGGCGCGGCCGGGTGAAAAAAAAAAGTCGGAACAATATTTTATTTTGAAAAAAAACCGGATACATCCGTCTGTGCGTAGCCTCAAACGTAACATCTTGACACATGTCAAGAGGTTCCATACGTTTCCCCAAAAGTGAAACTTAAAAGTCCGTTACAATTCTGTGTTCTGGATTAAAATCAAGGCAGAGTATACTGAGATCGCCAAAAAAGTTCTGAAACCCTGCCTCCATTTCAACATCCTGTCTTTGTGAAGCAGGTTTTAATGAAGTGATAGAGTGCATATAAAGGTTTAAGGTACGGAGTAGAGTCAGTAGACTGCACATAAACAACACACGTCGGGGGCTCGGTCTTTTTCTCCCGTCACCCCGAGACGGACCGGCTCGTAGCAGAGAAACAAGCTCAGGGCTCCACTAATGCAGTGTAATGGTGAGTTGTATCTTTATGCACTTTATAATTGTATTTATGCCGGTCGTATTACATCATATTTATTACGTCATATTTTTCGTCTACACCATGAAGGCCGGTCCATGAAAATATTGTCTGGCAGAAAACCGGTCCGTGGCTCAAAAAAGGTTGGGTACTCACGTTCAACCTGGACAGACAGAAACCAGATGAAACTCGTACTGCACAGTTTGCAACAATCACCACCTGGTTTGGTCCAAAAAACCTCTTAATTCACAGAATTATTAATGCTCCATTGACAAAACTCAAACAGGAAGTGACTGTGTGACAGACAGGAAGTCAATCGATTAGCTGAAGAAAAAAATACTACAAATAACAAACACACAATATGAAAATACATATATATGTAGGTGGGTGAGGAGGAGGAGGATATGTCACTCTTACCTGTCTTAAAAACTTGAGAGCCCTGCATATACAGTATATATATGTATATACATATATATGAAAAAATATATATGTATATACATTTCTATATATGTATATACATACACTACCGTTCAAAAGTTTTTTTCAATGAAGATAACATTAAATTAATCAGAAATACACTATACATTGTTAATGTGGTAAATGACTATTTTAGGTGGAAACGTCTGTTTTTTAATGAAATATCTACATAGGTGTATCGAGGCCCATTTCCAGCAACTATCACTCCAGTGTTCTAATGGTACATTGCCTTAGAAGACTAATGGATGATTAGAAAACCTTTGAAAACCCTTGTGCAATTATGTTAGCACAACTGAAAACAGTTATGCTGGTGAGAGAAGCTATGCAACTGGCCTTTATTTGAGCAAGTTGAGTGAGTCTATTCTTGTTCTTAGAAATGAAAGCTATTCCATGCAAGAAATTGCGAAGAAACAGAAAATTTCCTACAACGGTTTGTACTACTCCCTTCAGAGAACAGCACAAACAGGCTCTAACCAGAGTAGACAGAGAAGTGGGAGGCCCCGGTGCACAACTCAGCAAGAAGATTTGGCAAAGAACGCAGCATCCACCCTTCCATTCGTCCATTCTTCCCTCACAGAGACGAGTTGGTAGTGGAGGACGGGATAGTTATTAAGGGCCACAGAACTGTGATTCCAAGTTCTCTACACCGAGAATACATTAACATCATACACAGGGGTCACCCAGGTTTAGAGTTGACCAAGCGCAGAGCCAGGAGCACAGTCTTTTGGCCGACAATGACATTGCGGAGGAGCTGCTGTCGTGCTCCGTCTGCAATAGCACCAGACCACACCAGCAAAAGGAACCTCTACAACTTCATCCGGTTCCAGTCTTGCCGTGGTCCACAGTGGCTACTGATATGTTCGAGTGGCACGCACAACAATACCAGGTGCTGGTAGACTCTTACTCAGGATGGTATGAAATGGACCTCCTCCGTGACGCAACTTCAGCAGCTGTGGTCACAAAACTGAAAAGACACTTTTCGGTTCACGGTGCGCCTCACACCCTCATCACAGACAATGCAAGGCAGTACACAAGCCAACGTTTCAAAGATTTTGCCATACAGTGGGACTTTATCCATGTCACCAGAAGCCCGGAGTATCCACAGTCGAACGGATTGGCAGAAAGGGTGGTCCGCAGTGCCAAACAATTGATGGAGAAATCTCACAGAGACGCGCTCAGCTCTTCCTGTCAGCACCAGACTGTTAGAGCCAGCCCCAAAAATCACAAAGCCAGTTACTGCCCAACTCCAGAATAAAAGACTCACCCAAAAGCGATACTATGATGCGTCAAGCCGCCCACTACAGCCACTCGCAGAGGGACAAGTCGTCAGGATGCGGACTACCAAGGGACACGACCGCCTGGGCACTTTGAAAGGACGGTGCAAGGAACCACGCTCCTACATCAGTCTCCCCTCCACGCTGCAGACATCTCAACTGACTCCGGCAACACCTCAGCGATCCACCAGTGAGCAGCGGAGGCCTGCAGCTCACTCTCCTACAGAGGTCACACTGGGTAACTCACTATATGTGACACGCTCAGGTCACATTTGCCGGCCAAACCCAAAGTATGAATAATGAGCATTGAGTTATTATAAGCTGAGGGCCGTAAAAAAAATTTTTTAAAGAGCTGAATCCGCACTGTACTCTATGGGACGCTGTATGTCTAGTTGAAGTGCGATGAATGTTGAAATGTCTTGCAATATGAATGTATAAGTTGGTTAATTACCATTCAAGTATATTTAAAGATGGTTGTTTGAAACTATTACTAATTTCTATTCTATATAACAATGTCGCAAAGTTAAAAACAACAGCTATGTTATTATCTTGTTAGTTAATGCCCAGCCTTCCATTTGTTCTCTATGGAAGGCACGAACTAAAGAAAGGGGATGTAGATCATCCTGGTGAATGATTAGGTTCGCCCTCTGTATGCACGCTACGGGACACCATACTCGGGAAAGTACACATACGCAGTGCGCAGTGAGGTTCGGGTTCAGTGCGCGCACCTCCTGTCAAGGTAAAATGTTAGCCTGTTATACTCGGTTGCATTCAAGTTCATATGGTTTCTACAAGTTTATGAAATAAACAACCGGCTTGGATTTAAAGTAACGACTCCTCAATTATTTTGACATACAGGACTGTTCGCCAGACCTGGAATCCCTCATCATCCACTGCAAACCCTTCTACTCCCCACGTGAGTTCGCCTCATTCATCCTGGTCGGTGTTTACATGCCGCCTCAGGCCAACGTGCAGGACGCACAGCGGACGCTCGCCGAACAGATACGGTGTGTGGAGCAGACCTACCCGGACTCTTTAGTTATTGTCCTTGGGGACTTTAACAAAGGTAAACCTCAGTCATGAACTCCCTAAATACAGAGAGATGCTAAACGACTATACTCTGCGAAACTGCAACAACAGCTCTCAGCAAGTGACTCTGCTTCTGTCTGGAGAGGTCTCAGGCAGATCACCAACTACAAGCCAAAAAAAACCCACGCCATGAATGATCTCCGCCTAGCAGATAAGCTGAACGAGTTCTACTGTCGCTTTGATAGAAAATGGAGCAGTCCTGACGCCATCCCCCACAGGCCCATCAACCAGCCTCAACGCTCTGAAGACAGTGGAGATGGTTGTGGACTTCAGAAAGAACGCAGCCCCACCTGCCCCCCTCACCCTGTGTGACTTCCCCGTCGATGTTGAGGAGTCCTTCCGCTTCCTGGGCTCCATCCTAACCCAGGAACTCAAGTGGGAGCTGAACATAAGCTCCATCACAAAGAAGGCCCAGCAGAGGATGTTCTTCCTGAGGCAGCTGAAGAAATTCAACCTGCCAAAGAAAATGATGGTGCAATTCTACACTGCCATCGTTGAGTCCATCCTCTGCTCATCCATCACCATCTGGCACACCGCAGCCACTACCAAGGACAAGGGCAGGCTGCAGCGCATCATCCGCTCTGCTAAGAGGGTTATTAGCTGCAATCTGCCGTCCTGAGTTCCGCAGTGAACCAGGGTTTGTCATTGTTATAACTCACCCTGGAGCTGGTTGGAACACAGCTGTCCTCACAGAAGCTGATGTATGAAGTTACAGCCTCTGTGTACTCATCCAGACTGTTAGTGGCAGTCCTGCATACATCCCAGTCGGTACAATCCAGACACGCCCGGAGATCCTCCAGAGCCTCGCTGGTCCACTTCTTGAATTTCCTCACCACAGGTTTGCAGAGCGTTAGTTTCTGCCTGTATGAGGGAATCAGGTGAACCATGGCGTGGTCAGAGTTTCCCAGTGCCGCACGAGCAACGGCGTGATAAGCCCCACTGATTGTGGTGTAGCAGTGGTCCAGAATGCTCTTCTCTCTAGTAGGGCATTTAATAAACTGTCTGTATTTAGGGAGTTCGTGGCTGAGTTTACCTTTGTTAAAGTCCCCAAGGACAATAACTAAGGAGTCCGGGTAGGTCCGCTCCACACACCGTATCTGCTCGGCGAGTGTCCGCTGTGCGTCCTGCGCATTGGCCTGCGGCGGCATGTAAACACCGACCAGGATGAATGAAGCGAACTCACGTGGGGAGTAGAAGGGTTTGAGGTGGATGATGAGGGATTCCAGGTCCGGCGAACAGTGCTGTAGAATCACTGTTACGTCGTTACACCAGCCGTTGTTGAAGTAGAAACAGATTCCTCCGCCCTTCGTCTTGCCGGAGAGCTCCGTGTCGCGGTCCGCTCTGAACAGCTGGAAGCCAGCCAGCTGGAGCGCGGAGTCCGGTATCGATCCACTGAGCCAGGTCTCCGTGAAGCATAGAACGGAGGAGGAAGAAAAGTCTCTGTCTCTCCCTACAAGAAGCTGGAGTTCGTCCAGTTTGTTGCACAGTGAGCGGACGTTGGAGAGAAATATTCCCGGCAGCGCTGTACGAGATCCCCGTTTACGGAGACGGACGAGCGCGCCGGCACGTTTTCCTCTCCTGCGGCGTCTCACTGCGTGGGCCAAGTTGAGCGCACCTTTCACAATAATGTCCAGTGTGGCTGCCACAGTTAAAAAAGTTGGAAATAAATCCGCTGGAGTTAATCCCCTGATGTTAATAAGTGCATCTCTGGTGAAAGAGATCCGGGAATCGCAGCCGAAAACAGTATGTAACACAAAAACAACGAAAAACAGAGAGCACCGACCAACAGAGGCAGCCATCTTCGGCGCCATCTTGGAAGAAGCAGCTGTCAGAAATGCATTCTGATTGTTGTTTGTCTCGTCTAACGTCTCATGTCTAATGTATGCACCTTCCGCCTAGAAAAATTCCTCGTTTGTGTAAACATTCCTGATTTAGCTTAATATTTCTTTGGTTGAATACAGTATTGTTGATGATGTTTAATTTACTCTCAACTACATATGGGTGTATTATTATTTAGTACTTACAAAGGCATGTGTTTTGTGCTCTTTTTCAGTTTTACAAATTATTACATATTTCCTTTATTCATTAAATTCTACCAACTTTCTTACAACAACCTTTAGCGAAGACAGTATATATATATATATATATAAAGAGATGATAGATAATTATTATTTATTTGTATTCCTTAGAAAAAAAACTTATATTTGTGTTACCGTGGTTACTGAACACGTGACATTGTGGGGTTATTTTAGTATTCACTAAGCTGTGGTGAGACCTAAGATCAGTCTACTGGTTCTACTGGTTCTACTGGTTCTGCTGGTTCTGCTGGTTCTACTGGTTCCTCTGGTTCTGCTCCCTGCACACATTCTCCTCTACAGGAACGTGACCCGTCTCATTGTGGCCCTCCTGACCACACACGTTCCAACGATGGGGGGGCGCAGCCCGAGTGTGTGTGTGTGTGTGTGTGTGTGTGTGTGTGTGTGTGTGTGTGTGTGTGTGTGTGTGTGTGTGTGTGTGTGTGTGCGTCTGTACGTGTGTTGACATTTGTGGCACATTCTAAAGAGAGAAAGTGGGTGTGGGAAAGACCTGCTCACCCATCTCAGACTCTCCATGACACACAAACACACTCTCACACACACTCGGTCAGCTAATATCCAACTCCCCCAATTCTCTCAGTACTTTATCGTGAGAGAGAGAGAGAGAGAGAGAGAGAGAGGCTGGGAAAGTCCCCTCAGCTTCAGTAATATTTCAACACGACCCGTGTACGAGTGTATATGTATGTGTGTTGATGGGTCATTTTGACCCCAAGACAACACGAGGGTAGTCCTGGTTCTCTATAGACCTCAGTGTAGTCCTGGTCCTCTATAGACCTCAGTCTAGTCCTGGTCCTCTATAGACCTCAGTGTAGTCCTGGTCATCTGTAGACCTCAGTCTAGTCCTGGTCCTCTATAGACCTCAGTGTAGTCCTGGTCCTCTATAGACCTCAGTCTAGTCCTGGTCCTCTATAGACCTCAGTCTAGTCCTGGTCCTCTATAGACCTCAGTCTAGTCCTGGTCCTCTATATACCTCAGTCTAGTCCTGGTCCTCTATAGACCTCAATGTAGTCCTGGTTCTCTATAGACCTCAGTCTAGTCCTGGTCCTCTATAAACCTCAATGTAGTCCTGGTTCTCTATAGACATGCAGGTTCACCAGAACCTCCTTCAGCTCAGACTCTAGTGGGGCCTCCAGCAGAGACCAGTCCACCGTGGACAGACCCAAATCCAGCAGAGACCAGTCCACCGTGGACAGACCCAGATCCAGGAAGGACGCTGTACTTAGCTGGTTTTACTCATACCTTTTAGAAAGAACCTTTTCAGTCACCATAGGAAGCAACTCGTCTTCCACGACACACATTACCTGTGGTTGAACCTTGAACTTTGTGGTACACAAAGTTCAAGTTTAGGTCCAATTTTATTTTCTATATACATGCTTCCACTAGGCCAAATCCTCCAACGACACAAGATATCTTTTCACTGCTATGCAGACGACAGACAGATATACCTTCCGCTGAGACTTGGTGACCCAAAGAGCCTAGCTGCTGTCCTAGACTGTCTCTCTGACGTCAAATGTTGGATGGCACAACACTTTTTACAACTCAATAACTCAAAATCAGAAGTCATACTATTCAACTCCCCAAACAATAACACTAGCCTCTTCAGAGTGAACTTGGTCCCCTGTCTGCCTATATAAAACCTGTTGCAAGAAACCTGACAACCTGTGTCCTAAAAATTACGTTCCCCCAGAACTAAAACGCATGCTCAATTACGTTTGACCAGAAATTTATCTCCTCCCTGATTACGTGTGTTTGACGTATTACAAATACGTTAATTATACAACATCCAATTTTCAAAATACTAGCTGATATGGATGTGTTCAGAAGATTTCTGACCACATCCACAAATCTCAACTGTACTGGTCATACAGAAATGTTGTAATACGTCAAACAAAAACATACTGGTACAGTAAAGATGTTTGGATGTGGTCAGAAATGTTCTGAACACATTCATATCAGTTAGTATTTTGAAAACCAGATATTGTGTCACGTGGCTGTTTCCGGTGGTTTGAATCTGTTTCACGTCAGATGCTGTAGCTGATTTGACCACAGAGATCCGTGTGTCTGCTGATGATTGCAGAGGTTTACTGCACTAGATGGAGTTTATCACACACTTTGGGTTGCATTCCCAAACAACCCGACTCAGAGAAGAGCGGAGCCGGTGCGACAGAGGCTGTTACCGGTCTCACACCGGCGGGCAAGTGGTCTGCCTCACAACGGCGGGCGCGGTCTGAAGACCGGCCCCGTTACCGGCCTCACCCTGCCCCTCTTTGCTTGAGTTTAGAAATTAAAATATGCTTAAATTCAGCGGGAAAACAAGAAAACAGTAACACAAACACACGATTATAACATATTTGTAATACGTCATACACAAACATAAAAACAATGAAACAAAAATATGTGTATAATCAACACACATGTTAAATCAACGTATACGTGTATAATCAACGTATTTGTTATACGTCGAACACACACATAATCAGGGAGGAGATCCGTTTTTGGTCAAACGGAATTGAGAATGCGTTTTAGTTCTGGGAGTAATGTTCGACACTCAATTAAACTTCGAAAGCACAGATTAAAAAAAAAAAAAAGTCCAGTCCTGCTTCTTTCAATTAAGAAACCTCTCCAGAATGTCACACTCTGACCTGGAAAAAGTCATCAATGCACTCATTTTCTCGAGACTAGATTACTGCAACTCACTCCTCTCAGGTATTAACCAAAAATCTATCTCCTGCCTCCAACTAGTCCAGAATTGGTTTTAAGAGACGACATCACACTACTCCAGTTCTGGCTTCTCTCCACTGGTTCCCAGTTGGTTTTAGAATTGATTTAACCTCTTAGCTTTCCTTTAAAATTTGACGAAAAACACCTATCCAGGTATACCCAAAGTAAATTGCAAGCTGTACTTGAACTATTTGGAGTAAATGCATGGTCTTGGTCTCTTCTGAAAGGTAACATCTGAAGCTTTTTTCCCCTCAATAGTCAGAATCACTTTAAGTGCTGCTGACACTGAGTTATTGTCACGCCGGAGCACTAATGAAAGAACCCAAATGCACGACCCGAGGCAGAGAGTAAAGTTCACAAGGATTCCTTTATTGATAAAGGTAATATTGCAACAGGATAGAGTCTCTGGAGAAGGACCGCCGAAGGTTCTCCCGATGTAACTGGGGAGGGACTGAGGCCGGTCGGCAAGGTTCTGACCCGCTGTGGTGAGAGCAGCGGTCTCACTCAGGGGAGAGAAGAATCGTCAACGTAAACAGTCCAGGGTCATTCACAGGAAGGCAGTCAAACTCGGCAGAGGTACAGGCAGGGATCGGGCTTACTCGGAAACGAAGGGACGTCGGAATCAGAACAGGATATCAGGCAGGAAAAACGCTGGTAAGTTGACTCACAAGTGAAGAAAAACGAAATGGCAACGAGACAAGTGAAGCACAGAGTATATATACACACTGGGAGGGGAGTTAACGAGACACAGGTGAAACACATCAGGGCAGGGAGAGGTAATCACACATGAGGAAGTAAAGACAGCAGACATGACACAGGAGGATGATTTCAAAGTAAAACAGGAAGTGACAAGACAACAAAATAAAAGCACTACCGTCTAGTGACAGTTGTGACAGTTATATACATTTGACACACTAAAGTATAAGGTTTTTATTTCCGCCTGAACATTTCTTTGCAAATGGATGCCTGTACTATAAATGGGACTTATGAACTCGAAAACACAATGGAGCCATAGCCTGAAGCCTTATCTAGTCTAAATAAAAAGCAGATAACAATATCACAGAAAATGAATATTTTACACATGTTTTTCTAATGAAATGTCTAGGCGTTTTTTCATTTTGAGACTGAAAATATTCATGATATATATATATATATATACTATATACCTATTAAAAAGGCTTATAGTCTTGCAAACATATAGAGGTACTATTCATATTTACTACCAGTATTGCTGACCCAGAGAAAATGGAGTATAAATGCATGTTCATGCTAATTCAATGCCAAACTGAGGCTCTATCAGCAGCTGTCTCTTCTCATCAAATTGAAGGCTGTTGGGATTATACTCTTCCTGATATTCATTTTTTAGGCAATTTCATTGGCTGTACGAAATGCCTGTCATCCGAGCCGTACGACGTGACAGGCTTGATTCACGTAAGAAAATAGAGGCTGAGTCTGCTCTTCAACGCAGCTTCTGGTTGGGTAATGTAGTCTGTCAGTCCGGACATGAAGCGAAGTGGGGTTACCTTCGAAACGTTAGATTTCGGCGGTCATTTTGATACCGAGTTTGTAGCTGTGCTCTCATGCAAACTTGCTTTTTTTTCTAAAAACAAAACGTTATTCTTTCATATCTTCCAGCTGATATGAAATGATGCAAGTTCGTGGATATTCATGGATGTAATCACGTGTTTTGGACTAAATGTTTTATGGGATTTTTTTTTATTGGACCTTTACGACGTAACAACGGCGTTGTTGTTGGAATGTTATGGATTTATGGATAAATCATCATCGGTGAGTTGTCTGGAGTTTGCTATCATTTGTTTGTTTGTTGTTGTCTGACAAAAGTATTGTTTGTAGCTGCTGTGGTGGTCTGATCTTGAAACAGATTGCACCGCTGGAATCACAAGAATCGCAGGTTTCCAGAAACATGTGGCACTCGTACCGAACTCGTACCGAACTATAAATAGGGAGTATAGTGTACACTAGAATGTCCAGTAAAGGACGCCCGCGGGATGGCAGAACGTTAAGAGGTTTATTTTGTTGATCACTTTTAAGACCGCCTGGGTCTGGCCCTGAGCTACATTATTGACACCATTATTACTATTAACACCATATGAGCCAACTCGCAGCCTTAGATCCTCCGGTGGGGCCCCTCTGGCCCTTCTGGCCGTTCCGAAGTCGAGGCTTAAATCAAAGGGTGACTGTGCTTTTGCCATCAGGGCCCCTCGACTTTGGAACGACCTACCGGAAGAGATAAGGCTGGCAGAATCAATAACTTCTTTTAAATCACTTCTTAAAACCCATTTTTATAGAATTGCTTTTAAGTGATGTCGTCCTTTTATGTCCTTTTATGATCTATTCTGCAGTGTTTTTGTTCCCCTGGTTTTGTTTGTATATTTTATTTATTTATTTGTTTGTTTGTTTGTTTTCTACTCCATTTGCTCTTTTGGGTTATTTGTTTGGTTTTGTTGTGTTCATTACCTTTATGGTATGGTCCTTTTTGTTTATCGGTATTTAAGTTATTAAGTTTAAGTTATTCTTTGCTTCTTTGCACCTTTGTTTTTAAAGGTGCTATATAAATGAAGTTATTTTTATTATTATAAAATTGTAAACCTATATACCAATTATTTATTTGTTTTTTTTGTTTATTTTGCAGGGACAATACACACTAATCAACAGTAAAACTGTAAGTGAGCTAGAGTTAGCCAGAGAGGCTAATTTTCATCTGCTGTCCCTGACCAAATTGTTTTTATGACAGCCTGAAATTACAACATTTCAATAACATAATGCAACTAAGATTTGTCGATAGACAGACAGTAACTTATAGACAAAACTCATTCATAAAACTAATTCACATCAAAGAAAAAAACAAAAAAGTGTCTCTACAGTAGATGCATATATAAAACCCTTGAGGCACATAAAATACATCAACACTAAACAAGACAAATACACATATACACCAAATAAGCAGGCAGGACGGACAGTACATTAATGCTTGCACACCTGATTGGCAACAAGCCATTCCTTAAGGCTATGTTTGAATGTTTTGTACGTTTCTTTTGTGCGTATGTGTGTTGGAAGAGCATTCCACGAGTTTGCTGAATTCACAGAAATGCAGATTTGCTAAAAGAGCTTGACCTATGTGAAATGACACAATCACCACTTGAAGCAGATCTAGTGTGTCTGCCACTTTGAGTGTATTGTTTAATAAAATCACTAAGCGGAGACGGAGCCATGCCATATCAAATTTAAAAAAACAGACACACATCGTTGAATTTAATGAGGTTCTCCCAACTCAAGATATGGTGTTTGATGAGAATATTGCAGTGACAGTGACTTTTCGTTTTTTTATCCAGTGTCTTTAGAGCTTGTTTATGGAGAATATGGATAGGTGTTAATGTTGTGCTGCTGGCTTGTGCCCAGCTGGTTAAGCAGTAGGTGAGATGGGGGATAATCATTGCATTAAAATACAGTTTACAGCATAGGTAGACAGTTTCTTATATATCTCAAATTCTTGCAGGTGTCAAGTAACGAAGTACAAATACTTCCTTACCTTACTTAAGTAGACATTTTGGGTATCTATACTTTACTGGAGTATTTATTTTTCAGACGACTTTTTACTTCTACTTTTTTTCACGCAAATATCTGTACTTTCTACTCCCTACATTTTAAAAATAGCCTCGTTACTATTTCATTCTGGTTTGATTTCACTCCGGCTTGTCATCGTTCAAAAACACACACACAAAACCCTCTCCGCCCCGTTGCCCACAGATACGTGGGCGCGCACACAGGTGAGCACTGAGCACACACACCAGCGGACAGAGAGCGTCGAAAAATATGTCGCGTGAAAAGTAGACCGCTATATCTGCGTTTTAAACGCTCCCAGGGTGAAGATGGCAACAGCAGCTCTCCTGTGATGAGCAGCGGAGTTGCTCCTCGCACCGGAGCAGCTCTCTGAACCCGGAGCAGCTCTCCTGCTCCGGGTGAAACGAGCCAAAGTGCTTGTGTCTTTTACCAACAATGAGCTGCTGGCTTCACATAGTACAAAAGTACAAAGTACACGGATATAAAACTAAGTCATTAATAAATACATGGACAAATGCCTGTACTTTCGGGTAAATGGTTACGGTACGCCGTTAACAGGTTACGCTTGCGCATGCAAGATTTGACGCGACGCCGTGAGCTCCGTGAGCTCATCTTTTCCTGCTGTTGCGTTTCTGAAAATAAAAAAACAGATCTAAGCTCAATATTGAGCATGAATTGAGAGAGGCCGTATCAAATCTACAACCCCGTTTATAACATGTGTGTAGAGGAAAGCAGTTCACTGCAGCCACTAATACTGATATGTGATGGCTCACATATCTGCACTCATTCTGTTTTGTTTGGCAAAAAAAATTAAAAGCTTATTGTTTTCCACAATGAGCTATTTAGTAGTAACTAAATACGAGTTATTTTTTGCACAGATAGAACTTACACAAAACATTGTCTGATGGGACAATCTGATTTACTTTTCTTTATTCTGTTATTTATAAAAGCACAGATGAGTCACACAATTATGTTATTTACAAAAAAAAGTTTGAGAACCACAGCTTTAAGTGTTTGTGTCGGAGTCGCCGTCGCCGCCGCCTATTTTGCACTGTTACAATACTTATAGGCAACTAGTTATCATGTCTTCCGCTCCATGAAACGCATGTTAATGCTCAGTACACATATGGTACTTTAATGTATTTGCATTGTAATAAAATGTGATAATTTTAAATGGGCATATATGCAGCTGAAACGGGTAGCCTAGTGCATCCCACATTTTTCAACATAACATTTTAAAACATTATAGTCATTATGGCCTTTAGAAAAAGTATTGTTTTGGGGGGAGGTGGGGTAGTGCACTATAGGCCCCTGAGACATGGCTTAAGAGTTTGTCCTTAATGGGGGAAAAAATTCCCCTTACATTACTTTTACTTTTATACTTTTAAGTAGTTTTGAAACCAGTACTTTTACACTTTTACTTAAGTAAAAAGCTTGAGTTGATACTTCAACTTTTACAGAAGTATTTTTAAACCCTAGTATCTATACTTCTACTTGAGTAATGAATGTGAATACTTTTGACACCTCTGAATTCTTGAGGTTCAATTTTAAAGAGAGAGGGCAAGCTCAAATTGCGGCACCGGCATCTTGTACAGGCACTTCCTGTGGCACCGCTCAGTTGACACAGTGCTGGAGGCATATGCCGCGGTGCCAGAGGGAGATGCCGCTGTTCCGGAAGCTGGCACTACTTTAGAGGCAGCATTTTCGGTGGCACGTCTCATGTGCCGCGAGCTGCCAGTACTTTAGAGGCAGCATTTCCAATGGCACGTCTCAGGTGGCGGGGCACTTACGAGTTGCCCCTCGTGTGCCACTAGTTTTTGAGGCATCTGCCTGTGTTAGAGAGAGCGGTGCCGCAACTTACTTAAGGTCCTGGAAGGTATATATTATCAGAGCTACCAACTCTCACGGTTTCGGCGTGTGACACACGCTTTTGCATGTTTTAACACGCACTCACGCCACACAACCAATTTCTCACGGCAAAAAAAAATTCTGATTTTAGTTTGTTCCAGACGCGCGTTCGTTCCAGGCGCGCGTTCGTTCCAGGCGCGCGTTCTACCCAGCTTTTGATCTCCTTCTAATACCTCATTTTTTGTTATTTTATTTATGTGTTGATCTATTGTTTTGCTTTAAAAGGCTACCGTTTAAGCACTTAAAGCACTCTATGTGTTGCACTTTTTTGTTTGATAATGAAAAATATGTTTCCCTAACTAATCTTGTGTCATTTTTTGCTGAACATAAATCATTAAGTGCTCTTAAGAATACAAGTATTAACAATATAGGTTAGGTTTCAGTTAAGAATTAGTTGAATACCATTGTAATCAAAATGTCAATCAACCTACTTTGGTCAAATCTTAAACACAGGTCTATTAATTAGGCTATATTGTGGTACATAGACAGTCATTGAGGCACAACAATAGTTTTCTGGTTGAATGTTTAGCTCAAGTCTAGAAGGCCGCTGTGGCAGGTATTTGTGGCCACAGCTGTCATCGCTGCAGAATAGATTCAAAAGATGTTTTGGCAACTGCCTGCCACTATTTATGGCTTCTGGTGAGATGCACAGATGCACGGTTTAAGGATGTCAGTCGTTTTGCATTCATTTGCAAGGTTCTTTATCATTATTTTTAACAAGGCATCCAATACACGTACATTGTCCCTCTTGAACAAATAAAAAGAAAATAAATACAGTTTGTAACAGAAAGGGAAAATTAAGAGCACAGAACAGCCCTTTCCCTCCCTGACAGAGAAAAGAGGGTGGCGCCAAAGAGGCAATCTAGGAATGGTCAAATATAATTTGACCATTTATATTTAAGACTGGGTGGAGACTGGGCGCCCAACGCCTACCTTTACCGGTTTGAAGGGAAACCTACGCTACAGAAGATATACACGTCAATGTTCAACGACAAATCTGGTAACCATTTAAATATTGATTATGTAAATAGTGTTTGTCAAAAAACGTAGCTCATGGACATATCATATAATTCAAGCTCTCTATACACTTTCATAGACTGTATCAGATGATTCATAACAAGGCGATGTTATATTATGTACGGGCAATTTCTTTTTCCAAGGCAACTCAAGGCTGTGATTCCATCCACACCTAATGTCCGCTGTACTGTTGAGAGTGTTGGAGGGAGACACTGAGCCCCATTAGAAGCCCATTGGTAGTAATGCTTAAGAAGATTAAAAAGCAAGGCCAATTAAAATAATAACTTAATAATATCAGAGAAATATTTACTGTTGTTACAGTAAATATTTATATAAAAAAAAGTTGTTGTAAACAAATGTCATTATCTCTACATACAGTCATAAAAGACAATGACAAATAAGCATATTCAAATGTGGAACATAAACTAATAATGTTTGATTTCATATAATTTACAGGGTGGCAGTCCACATATCATTAATATTACTACTACTAATTATTATTAGTTCTGTTACAGTACGATATTATGGATTATATTAATTATAATAATAAAAAACAAGCTTGAAAGTCTTTGT
The DNA here is from genome assembly GCF_910589615.1 of Taurulus bubalis. Lineage (NCBI taxonomy): Eukaryota > Metazoa > Chordata > Actinopteri > Perciformes > Cottidae > Taurulus > Taurulus bubalis. The sequence continues at coordinate 17,761,113 of NC_136591.1, read as the reverse complement.
CTGTTGAAATTAAACCAATGAATAAAAACTTACCTAAAACGTTTATTTCTTCTGATCCAGAGAGATTAAATTAAAAAGAGAGATTAAATTAATAAATGCATTATTTAAAGACAGATAAAGACTTTGTACATAACTTGTAAATGCATACCTGGCTTATTTCTCAATTACAGCACAGTCAATTAATTTATTTGGTCTGATTTAGTAAGGAGTTAAAAAAAATGAATGGCTTGATTAAAATTGACAAAAGAATATCAATTATTATGAAGGCTATATGACATTATTCACAATACAATGCCACAAAAAACGTTTTTTTTTGTGGCAGCTTGCCACAAAAACTAGTGGCATCTGAGAAGTGCCACTAGTTTTTGTGGCAAGCTGCCACAAAAAAAACTAGTGGCAACTAGAGGTGCAAAAAACAGTGGCACCTGAGAGCTGCCGCGGCACCTGAGAGCTGCCACAGGAAGTGCCTATACGAGGTGCCGGTGCCACGATTTGAGCTTGCTCCTACTGATTTTAAAACCTTTGTCACATGTTTTACATGCTTTTTAAAAGATAGATTAGAATCAATAAAAATTCCTAAATATACAAAATCTATTCAATTCAATTTATTTTGTATAGCCCAACATCACAAATACAAGTTTGCCTCGGAGGGCTTTACAATCTGTACACATGACATCCCTGTCCCGGGACCTCACATCGGATCAGGAAAAACTCCCCCAATAAAGATAGTAAAAACCCTTTCACAGGGAAAAAAGGGGAAGAAACCTGAGGGAGAGCAACAGAGGAGGATCCCTCTCCCCAGATGGACAGAAGCAATAGATGTCATGTGGCCAGAATGAATAATGTAACGGAGTTACAGCACATTCAAATGAATGTGACAGAAATTATTCATGTAATGAGTAGTATGCATCCATGATCCAGATAGCCACGACCCATTAAGCAGAAGGAGGTAGAGAGGAGGGGCATCCCAGGGGCAGTGGGAGGAGAAAGCAGGGCCATGGCAGCTGGCAGGACCGGCTCCAGGCCAGTTGCATCAACAGGGCCAAATCTGACACTACCTGTAGCCTCTCACCAGCAACATAAACATCTTGCCCTCTTTGTGAAGAACATACAAACAGGTTTTTTTTAACATTGAGGTGAAGGCAGGAATCTGAAGGCCATTTAGTTACATTTGTCATTGTTGACGTGAGCTTAAGTGCAGCTTACTCTTTGTTCTTTGCGTGCACATAAATCACTGTGTTATCAGCCTACATTTGACTATCACCTCCATTGCAGACACCCGGCAAATCATTAATGTATAAACTGAATAATAGAGGTCCTAAAATAGAACAACGGGGCACTCCCACATTAGATCTCAGAGTAGATGATAGAGACCTGTAGACCTGTAGAGCTATAGACCTGTAGACCTGTAGACCTGTAGACATGTAAACCTGAACACAGATGGCATCACTACTTCTCTGAGAGATCTACCTCCACATCAGGAACACATCAACCTGGTTTAGTTTCAAACTCAACGGCTTAGGGGTTGAACGTCGAGGCCGATGAGAGGTTTCATTCATTTATGGTCGTCGTCATTTCAGAGGTTATTAACAAGCATCTTAAGAATCATCTGACGGCGGTAAACAACTTCCTCTCTGGATTCTCTGACTCACGGTCACGTCGGAGACGATTATTATAACTTTTTAGCGAGTTTCTGTGGATCAACAAAGACGCCGCCTTTGCTCTCTTGGAGGACGACTAATGTCCCTGAAATCAAATCGGCTGATGCAGAACGCTCCGGACCTCCTCAGACAGAAGAGTCTCAGTTTGACATGAGGACTCTTTCCAGCAGAGCACGAGTAGAGCTTTGACGGTGTCGGACACTCGTGAGGAGCATGAAGGGGGTTTATTTGTGCGTGGAGTCCGTGCTCTTGTTAAGTGAACTGACATCTTGACCGACGAAAGAAAGGAAGGAAGACGGAGAGGAGGAAGAGAGAAAAGGCTAATTGTTTGTTTCTGCAGTGAAAGGGTGTTATTCTTTGGCGCCGCTGAGAGGCGGCCATTGAGTGGAGTTCATAGCAGGACCGGTGATCTGAGATCACGCGGCCCGATAGTCGCCCCCGGACCACGATCTCCACGAGCTGCCCCGGAGGAGGTTTACCCAAGATTATCTCACCCGATTCCAACGCCTGCGAAACCGAGACCTCGGGAGCCGCCCCAGAAGAAAAGTCGGATGAGGAAGGATCGGGGTCGATGCGTCGCACCGCTACCCGTCTGGAGGCCTGAGGGGGAAGTGAAGAGCTGAGGCTCAAACGGACGAGTTCCCAGCGAAGAGATGAAATGGAAGAAGCTCAAAGCAGCTGCAACACATTCAGCTCAGAACCACCAAGCCAGTCGTTGGGGTGTTTTGGGGTACTTCAAGACTCAAACCTGTGTTTCCTTGAGTCCTTGAGTCCTTTGTTTTGGTCTCGTGCCTCCACGTTGCACAAAGAACAAAGAGCAGAGAAAAGAACAGAAAAGAAACTACACAAAAATCACATGGTTCAGAATAATGTCTGATGGCCTCACGCCTCTGCAGCCGCGTTTCAAGAGATGACGGAGACGAGAGAAACAGTCACAGAGGGAAAATCTATTGAATTGTGTCCTTAGACAGGAATTGTAAATTGAGAGTCGGAGCGACATTGTGGTCCAAGAACAGGCCTCGTGGTGGACCCCACCCACCCCCCAATAATGAGTGATCTTTCTCAATATCTAAGACTATGTCACTCGTGTCCCTGCTGCTGACGCTCAGCAAGTTCCAGATGAAGATTTAAAGAATGAGGAAACGACTATTTGGACTTGATCGTTAGGAGACACGGTTTTGTGGTTTGGTTCAAATCGGTCAAGTGTGGCTTCACTTTGGACTCCACCACCCTCCTCCACCTCCACCACCATCCACCTCTACCCTCAATCCACCTCCACCTAAATCCTCCTGGACCTGCATCTACCTCGACCTTCATCCTCCTCCACCTCCACCCTCCTCCACATCCATCCTCCTCCACCTCCATCCTCCTCCACCACCAACGATCCACCTTCATCCTCCTCCACCTCCACCTCCATCCTCCTCAACCTCCATCCTCCTTGTTTATTGGAAGTTAATGGCGCTCTTCGTTCCCTTTAAATGATCAGAGTGTGAGAGCATATTTCAAAGACTCCTCAGACGTTATTCTGCATTCTTTTCAGACACTTGAAGCTTGTGATGGGAAGTCAAAGGCTTCGTTTCTGTTGGTGCTGTTGGTGTTGTTGGTGGTGGTGTGTGCAGGTGTTTGTGTGAACGTGGGAAAGTCTCTATGACCCCCCTCTGTTCCCGTGGCGTTCCCAGGGTGTTTGACCTGACTTCATGCCCCTCGCTGCCCTCTTTCTGCCCTTCTCGGTGCTTCCTGCCCTCTGCTGCAGCTACACAGGCTCTTATTGTGGCGGAGCCTACGCCTGTCACCCATCACACACACGCACACGCACACACACACACACACACACACACACACACACACACATAGCCCTACAAGCATTCACACAACCAGGATCACATGATGCACATGTGACACACACACTGTTAGGTGTCTACATGACCGTCACACAAAGATTAACAGGACTGAATGCCAGGAACTCTGAGAATGTGACAGATGACAGTTTACAGCAGACATGTCAACCTGTGTGACTGTGTGTGTGTGTGTGTGTGTCCTCACTAATGTAACACTAAACAGACACACACTGAGACAGCGCTGTTTAAAAGAATTATATATGTTTATGTCTCATTGACATGCAGTTACAATAATTCAGCATAAAGTCGACGCTAACGGTTCTAGAAAATGTTTAAATAGAAGACAGGCAGCGACCTGCATTCTCTCTCCTGACCAGGTGGCGACTCCTCTGGTTGTATAGAAGTATATGCTTCATGTGTTAAAGCTGCATTCTCTCTACTGACCACCAGGGGACGACTCCTCTGGTTGTATAGAAGTATGAGCTTCATGTGTTGAAGCTGCATTCTCTCTCCTGACCACCAGGGGGCAACTCTTCTGGTTGTATAGAAGTATATACTTCATGTGTTTGTGTTAAAGCTGCATTGTCTCTCCTGAACTAAGATGGCAACGTACAAAAAACAATACACGGTAGTTGTTCCCCCCTGATTCCAGTCCTTATGCTAAGCTAAGCTAACCAGCTACTGATAGCTTAGTCTAATAATCTTTGCGCCAAAGTTTTTCTCAGCATTCCTGAGAATTTACTAAATGACTCTGTGTGTGTGTGTGTGTGTGTGTGTGTGTGTGTGTGTGTGTGTGTGTGTGTGTGTGTGTGTGTGTGTGTGTGTGTGTGCGCATACGTCTGTTCCCATGTCCTGGTCACCCCATTCCCAAGATACTGCCAATACCCTGGGGCTCACCCTTACTCTGTCCCACACACACACACACACACACACATGGTTGCCTGAACTGAACTTAGAGACTGAACTTAGAGTCCTGACTAAATCTTATTGGCGACTTATTTGAGTAGAATTAAGTCTCGACTTTGAGTATGAACTGATTCACGGCTAGGGATGGGTATCGTTTGGGTTTTTTCCGATACCGGTGCTAAAACGATACTTTTAAAACGATACCGGTGCCTAAACGGTGCCTGAACCGATACTTTTTTATTGCCAAGGCAATTTTTTTTTCTTCAAATTGAACAATATTATTAACTGTTTAAAGTATACTATATATATATAAATAAATAAGTACATACAAAACACGCTTCAAACTACAGCTTCAAACCTTTTAACTTCAAACTATAAAAATATATATTTAAAAAAAGAACAGACACAAGCATCATGGCCTGATGGGATCGTGTGCAACAGAACTCAGACACTGTTTGATCCTAAAACTGCTGCTTTACTGGACTACACGTCATCATCAATATCAACTGGAGAGATTTGTTCCAGCAAGCCGAGGACGAACGTTCAAAAGCTCGTGCTCGTGTCTAAAGCGATCTCTGTGTGCGCGCACTGTGTGTGTGTGAGCGCTGGAAGCCCCGAAATCTGAAATCTGTGTTGCTTTTCGGTCCGGTAGATACCGGACGTGTTGGAACCGTTGCCAGTATGGCACCGGTTCTCGGTACCCAACCCTATTCACAGCGCTCTTTTAAAATAACATACTTTAAAATCCACATTATTAATAATAATTACAATAATGAACTTTATATTTATATTGCATATGTCATACAGGGGGAGTAGTGTTAAGTACTTTACAAGAAAGTGAAGTAACAAGAGAATCAATAAAAACAAACCAGGCAACATAACAAAGAAGAATAAAAGTGGCAAGTAGTAGTAGTAGCAGTACTACAAGATGTAGTAGTAGTAATAGTACTACTGCTACTAGTAGCAGTATGAACCTCAGAGTGATGTCATAATGATGATGTGGTGGCCTTTGACCCCTGCTGCTTTATTTAGCCTAGTAAATCGTCTGGAAAACTGGCAGGGATTTCCCCAAACCTTCTATGTGTATTTTAGGGATCCTGTGTGTAAAATAGAATCTACATTATGGACTTTTCTGTGGAAACTTTAAATGATGACATATTTAGATGTTTTATTTTACTACTTGAATCCTCCTCTTTATGTCAGAGATGAAGTGGTGAAGTTTCATGGTGATATCTATGAGTTCATGTTTTGACCCTATTCACATGTAGAGTCTTCAGAATGTGTGTAATGTAACTAAACATCTCTTTAAAGGATGTTTTCTCTCCATGAGTTTGTTCTCAGACTCTGATCCAGAAATCTCCACTTTCATAACCTCATTTACAAAACTTTACTCTTTTATTCCTACATATATTCTGAGGGTGTTTGCAGAGAGGTTTGTTCACACAGCATTCATGAAAAAAGAAAAGAGGATCATCTACATTTTTGTCTTTCTTTTCATGCACCTTTAATGAAACCATGAGGACCCGGTCTGTGTATGAACGCAGCTCTCATGAACCAGGAACAATATAAACTATAGATCGATAATATATTACAGACGTTTGTTTAAAGACGTGAAAGTGTTTCACGTTGACTCCTGAATATGATCATTTAATTTGTATACAGTTATCAGATACTTTGCTGTCGCAGGTAAAACAACGAAGCATTTATTCTGAAACAGTTCAAATGAGTCAGAAGTTGTTGGAGTGCAATATGTTTTCTTTGTAAGATTTTTAAAATGAGCATTAAGGATAAATATGTATTGTCATATTTACTTTGTTACATCTATTTCCTCATGTGATTCATCTGATAAAGATGACCAGTAGAGTGTTTGGAGACACATTTTATTTTTTCTAGAGCTGCAGACTTCAGGAAACTTTTGGAGCGACGACGCCTCCTAGAGGCCACAAGAATATTATATTATATACAGTATTATTAAAAATGATATCATTAAAACAAATACAATTCACAGAATGTATCCATTAGTCCCGCCCACTTTGGCCAAGGGCCAATAGAAACTCTGATATCTTGGTGACACACAGAAATAAGCATTTAATAACAATTACTTGATCTCTCCAAATGCAATTTAAAAAGAATCACCCTTTGTTTAAAGCTATCTTAGTGGTAATAGCATTCAATATTATTTATTTTATGTATTTACATTTTATTCATTAATAATAGAGAATAGTCCAATTGAGATTCATAATTTCTTTCCCAAAGGGTTCCTGGTCTTGTTTTTAAAGTTCTTCATGATATGGATCCTCCTCCACTTGGTGAATTTATCAAACAAAACGCAGAGTGGTAGACAAACTAGATCTGTGGAGAGAGGTGACCGTATCATCCCCTTTAGGAACAGTTCCTTTAGCCAGTTTGCATTCTCAGTAAAAGCAGGACACCTCTGGAATGCCCTGCCCCTGCATATCCGCACTAGCAGAACATATCCCTCTTTTAAACACGGCCTGAAGAACGGGCTTATTAGCAATCAGGTGTGTGAGCATGAATCGTGACTCCCTCCTCAATGATTGTGTGTACAAAATGTGTGTATGTTTATTGATCTTTATGATGTTTTTATGATTTTATGATGAGGCCTATTTATATGTTTGATCACAACCTGTATGTTTATTGCTTTTTATGATGTTTTGTTATAACCATTTCTTTCCTTTAGTGATGGCTTGTTATATCTGGCCACAGGGACTACGGTTGAAATTTAGCCTTAGCTAAGACTGACACATTTACCCCTGGGTTGATTGATGTGTACGGTCCCTGTTCAAATAAATTAAAAAATGAAATGAAATCATAAATGTCCCAGCTGTGGGATCAATAAAGGACTATCTAATGTGTTTAATTTAGTGACTCAAACTGAAATGTGTTTGTGTTCATCAATATGAAACAGCTATGAAGTATTTAGAGTTTAGCTTTATAAAGATAAAAAAATCATAACGTGTGTTCTTTCCCCTGTGCTCTTCTCGCTGTACACCAACAGCTGCACCTCCAGTCACCAGTCCACCAAGCTCCTGAAGTTTGCAGATGACACCACCCTGCGTGTGTGTAGCTGCATCCTATGTTCTGCCTGTGAAATACATTACTACTGGTTTTGATATGTGTTTTTGTATTATCAACCACACAAGATATGTTTTTAGATTAAACATGAGACTAATAGTCAACAATTGATGGTTTAGTATTACAACTACACATGAAATAAGAATGTTCTACAACACGTGGCATTGGCTCTCAGATCTAAGAGCCAATCAGCTCTCTGATGTGGCGACAGCCAGGCGTTTGCCATCATGCACTGGGCCACGCAGTGGTGGAGAACTACTGCGGAGCCTGACTCTAAAATCGGCGGCCGCCTCGCTCTGGTTAGATTAGGCTCGTTCGAGATGAGCCAGTTCTGCGCAGAATCGATTGGCGGCGATCGGCGCGCAATGCATGCTGGTTAGATTTGTGTCCGACTTGCTCCCGACTTGCTCCCGACTTGCTCTGACGTCATGCACACGTGGTCAACGATACTCTCACGAGACCAAGCCGGCTGTCGATTTCAGAGTCAGCCGCCAGTTGCTTTCAAACGACTGCGTGGCCCAGTGCATGATGGGAAACGCCTGGCTGAGAGCTGATTGGCTCTTAGATCTGACATCAAACACCACGTGTTGTAGAACTATTAGTCTCATGTTTGATCTAAACACATTTCTTGTGTGGTTGTTAATACAAAATCGTATTTATACAACACACATCAAAACTACTAGTAATGTATTTCACAGGCAGACATAAAAAGACCAAAGGATGCTGCTACACACACATTTATACATAAATATATATTTACAAACACATATGAATAAATCCAAACGTGATCTGTAAACTACAAGTAGACAAAAGTTCGGAACTAACAGGAAGTCATTTTTTCTGTGACTTCCTGTGTATACTTTGAAGGCAGCTGACAACTGTCCGACTTGATTGCAGTTTTTTGTCAACCTGCTCTCGTCTGGATTCCAGACGAGGCCCAGCTCTAACGAACGAGCCTAATATCGTTGATCACGTGTATATGACGTCAGAGCAAGTCGGGATCAAGTCGGACACAAATCTATTCGGCATGCATTGCGCGCCGATCGTCGGCGATCGATTCTGCGCAGAACTGGTTCATCTCGAACGCCCCTAATGTCATTTCAATCAAAAGAAAAAAAGAAAAAGAAAAAACGAATTAAAGGGCCGTGACCGGAAACGGAAATACGGCCATGTTTTTCTTCTTCTCTTCTCGCGTTTCCCCGCCAGGCAGGGAACGTAACGTTACGAAATGGAGCACAATCTGATCCTGGCTGTCTCCGGCTTCCCGAGTCTCTTCGACACCAACTCTCCGACCTACAGGGACCTGAACATGAGGGCCGATTCCTGGAGACACGTCTCGGAGATCGTCGGTGTTAACGGTAGTTTTTTTTTTGGGGGGGTGGGGGGGGTAATACCGTTCACGGCTGCGTGATAACCGTGTGTGTGTGTGACGCGAGACTCCATCAGACAACTTTATTTAAAAAAAAAAACACGTTATAAACAAATGTCTTCTTGAAAAAGATCAAAAGCTAAGATCAAAACAATAGAGAGTCCGTCTCTTAATGCCGTCCGACTGTCTGCGGCGTTCAGCTCCCAAGCACATTGGTTCCTACTGATGGATGGATGGATATACATACTTTATTAATCCGACAGCAGCAGTTATAGATACAGAT